>NW_010326389.1:70569-71093 GCF_000700745.2 Antrostomus carolinensis
GAAGGGTTTAAGACCAGGTTGGATGAGGTTTTGAGCAACCTGGTCTAGTGGAAGGTGTCCCTGCTCATGGCAAGGGGGTTGGGAACTAGATGATCTTTAAGGTCCCTTCCAATCCTAACCATTCTATGATTCTTGATACAACTGATGATCATATCTTAGGTCTGATGTTAACTCCTTCTCCAATGAGAGTTTTCATGATGCCATTTCCTACTTTTCAGATAAGAGATGACCACGCAGTGTTCCCCCCTGAGTCAAACTGTTCTGTTTTACATACCCCATACTTCAGCCAAGGCCCTGTATAACACCGTTTTTTCAGTGAAGAGCAATAAATAAACATCTCGTCAGATTTACCAGACAAAGTTTAGGAAAATCAAACATGGCTGTACAAATCTTAGATTTGATAAAGGATGGGAAGTGCTCTTGTCTTCAAGAAATTCCCTGCCAATCCTTCCTGAACATACACTTCAAATGTGTATATGGAGATATATACATATACATCCATTTATAAAAATAAATAAATAAAT
>NW_010326390.1:0-5906 GCF_000700745.2 Antrostomus carolinensis
ATATATATATATATATGTATGTATGTTACTTGAAGGGGACTTTTTAAACTTTTTTTTTTTCCTTTTTTCTCCTAATCCAGATCCAAATCTAGCAAGAGTACTGCATTTGCTGTTTGAAGGAAAGACTGGGTTCTGGTACATGTACTAACACTAGTCACACAGTAACATTGGCTACAGTGCAAATAAAGGTATCACAGTTTATCTTTAAATTCTGCTCTTTGTTAAATGCTTGCAGCCAGAGAGCTGAGTGTGCTTTCACTTACATAGAAAAAAATATATTGCTCAGCTGTGATAGTAGAAGATTTGGAGGAGGTGAAATTCTCTGGTACCTCTGAAACGTAGCAGTTGCTCTAACTAACAAAGGTTAATAAAAGCAAAATGCTTTTAAATATAAAAGCTTTAGATTTATTGTCTTCATGCTGTGTGCCAGCTAACTTTATCATGCAGTCATGTAAGTATAAAATAACGATTTGCAGTTGCACCTTCTCAGATGATGAGGCAAAGGATCACGGCAAGGAACACACAAGCAACTTTGCTCTAAACAGAGACTCTACCTAAGTGGCAAAGGATGAGCAAAACCTTTATAACGGAGTTGTCCAAACAAAACCTGTCAGCCTTTAAAACAATAAGATAATTATAATGTTATAGCTTTTCCTCTCACAGCATTTCTATCAAAAAACCCTCAAAAATTTGATTACTGAAAAATAATTAATCCCAGGATCCCACCTGGTGAAAGCGCCAAAACTGCTTGAACTTTTCCTATACAAAATTAACTGCAGAACAAGCAGTGCTGACTGAAGTCCAGTTGTCCAGGATTTTTTATTGTTAAAACATACTGTAAGCATTGTTTAATTCTCCCAATTTCTGAATAGCTGGCTAAGGCAATGGAAATCCCTTGTCATGTTTATCTATTCCCGATTCCTGTTATTAGTCCTTGTAAATGCAAACCAGTGTTATCACATTCTAAACCCCTACGCAAACTATCAGTGTCCCAGGAAAGCAACACGTATGCTACAGTCTACTGTGAAAAAATGATCATCATAGAAAAGGCACAACTCTCTTTTTTTTTTTTTTTTTTTCCCCATGCTATTCACTTTTTAACAAAGAGTCCTATGGAAAAAGCCATTTTGGAATATCAATTAGAAGAAAAAAAAAATGTTTCTGAGCTGACATTTTGTTTCTACGCAGCTGGAGAGAGGAAAACATTCACCTGTGCACAGTCAAAAAATAAAGAGCATATGTGTTTCAGTATTTTTATGTTTACAAGGAGAGTTCAAGGAGAGGTGGGCTTAGAAAGTGAGTACATTTAAAGACTGAAAGCAAGAAAGAGCAGTTGGTCAGGAAGAGGAAAATTTCTCTTTTCTTAAAAGAAAGAGACAATTCCCCATGACCGTATATTCAGGCTAAGAAGTGGATTGTGCAAGGTGTTAAGTGTTCTGGCCTGGTTCCAACAAACCACTTAATCACGTACTTAATTTTAACTACATCCACAGTCCAGTAGGATATGAATTAAGCTGATCTTAAAAAGACTACTTGAAAATGCTTGAAGTTGCATGCTTGTAACTCCTGTTGGATTGGAGCAAATCAGCAGCCTTTAAAGCCTCCTGTTATTTGCCAGGTAAAAGCAAAAGCTGTTAGAGCTAGAGCTGGGGGAAATTCAATTTGAAAAGGGTTTGCCTTCAAAACCAGGTTTCATGAAAGTTTTGTTTTCCTCATTAAGACTAAAATTTCAAAAAATGCTGGTCCCCCCCTTCTCCTTTTACTAAGCACAACAGGAAAAATAATAGCTCCCACTCTCTCTTCCCCCTCTCCTCCTTCTCCAGTTTTCCACTTTACTTTTTTCCTTCTTTTCATTCTATACTTTTGGTTTTTATTCCTCAGTCTTCAGAAAGTAAAAAGTGTCAAGAAGAAAAAATGACAGGACAAAACTTTGTGAATTCTACAGTAGGAAAGAAGGAAAAAGTTAAAATTAGGAAGGCATTAAAATGTCTACACATTTTATTTAAAGGTCTGAAATGAGAAAATTATTTGTAGCATGACTAAACATAATATTTTTGCTTTAGGTGCTAGCGTGTGAGACTGTAAATTTCTGATTTTTTGAAGCTGTCCTTGTAATCAAATTTGGCACTAGCTCAAAATAAAACACTCTGAAATACCAAAGGGTCAGAATAAACATCAGTAGCACAAGAACTGCAAATGCAAGTACAACAAGGGAGCCAAGTTTATCTGACTCTTAGCCTGGAGAATCCTGCTTCCCACTAACCAGTGTCCCTTGCTCCTAAAACTGCACTTTGTATTGCTGCAAGATAGCTGGCACAGAAACCACCCACTAAAAGTCAATAGGCTGGCTCTTCAACTTTGGTTGCTACATCTAGATGAACTAGGGAGGTATGCACAGCTGTGATCCCAACCACGGTCAGCACACACACCACACCAGCCAATGCTCCAGGGGCAAAGAGAGTCCTGAGAATCTCCTAAACGTGTTCCCCATGCCACGCAAAAAGTCTGCTGGGTCTGTGGGTGAATTTTCAACTATGTGTTATTAACAATTCAGCATCTAACAAAAAGAGAAAGAATGAGCAGAGCTGGAGGTCAGTTGGAGGACAATAACTTAAAAGCTTTACCTAGAAGTAGAACAGGAGAAGAAAAATTCTTTTCACTCCGTTCTATTTCTCAGTTTCCACTTCCAGGTATTTCTGTTCCTCACAAGTTGTGTGGTATCAGCTGTTTTAATATGGGGACATTCTGTTTACTGTGGATTATATCCTGGAGAATTGTGCATGGCTTTTTCCCCTGCAAGGAGTGTCACAAATAAGACATCACAACGATGCAGAGAGTAACTGGACTGAGACCACAGATGACTTTCTAATTACAATTAAAGGGGAAAAGGTAACTCCAGTGCTTTCACAGTCACAAACTACTCTAGATGGAAAGCTTTAGTAGAAGATGGTGTGTGACATGACAATCACGATGTGGAATTTAAGTAGCACAGCAACTATTTCTACCAATGCAGATTCAACCTCACTGAGAAATCCAGCGTTAGCCCCTGACATCATATATGGAAGACAAGTGTCACTTCCCAGAACATGGAGCTGTCCTCTCTCAATCCCTCCCAGTATTTTTGTCAGTATCAACATTGCTTTAGAAATTTAGGAAGCCTCTGCACATCTGTGGTTAAAGCACTGAATGCAGCTTTACTCATTTAAAAAAAAAAAACCAAACAGTCTGAATAACATTGTGTGGGGCTCTGGAGCATGATGAATACACAGTATTTAATCAGAAAAGCATGGAAAAGCAAGACACTGTTTCAATACAATCAGGCACAATTAGCCTAAGATAAGATAATTTGACCACAACACTAAATAGTGTAGCTTTATACACTGGGGATAGTTGAATCTTTTTCACCCAAACTTGGCTTCTTGGTATACAAAGCCAAATGTTGTATAAGCTCCCCTGAAGAAACAGAAAAATCTTACGCTGCTTTTTCCTAAGCTGCTTCCCTGAGCTATCTATTTCCAGGAGAAATCTGCATCAGATGCAAAAGAAACAAGTTTTAGGGTCCTGTGTAAAGCAAAAGCATTTTATATCCATTATCAGCATATTGTCTGCAAATGTTTTCCAGTTGGAGCATTCTGTCAAGAAACGTTTTGAGTAGACAGACCCAGTTATGTCATATGACAGCAAATGTTTGGGAATTGAAGATATTTAAATTAAGTTTATGTACTTTCCACTATTTTGAAACCCCTTTTTTTGAAATTTATTCTTAATTATAACTGCACCATTTCCTCATATTGGTACCAAATTTCAAGATGATAACCTTAAATTAATACAGACCTCTGCTTTGTTTTTGTGCTTATCTTTTTAATATCAAACCCTGATGCCAAATTATTATCTGTTCTTACCATTTAAAAAAGTAATCAAAAATCCAACCTTCCTAATTGCAGGTGAAAACTTAAAAACATAATATGACTGCCAACTAACAGTGTTAAATCATACTAGGGAGGACAAGGGAAACAAACTGGTATGAAAAATAAACTAATTTTAAGCCAGCAATCTGACTCCTGGGACAAAACTTTTTCTTTTTACATTGCATAGGATTGAAAATTCTGAGCTATATCAATACAAAAATTACAAAAGTATGTAGTATAAAATTCTAGCATTACATTTACTGTCTTTGCCAGCTCTTTTTAAATTGCTGATAACATAAAACCATTTCTATTTCTGCAGTGTATCAAAGCACAAGAGAATGAAACAATCTTTCTTGTATATTATAAGTCTATGCCAATTTCCGATTTTCTACCAGCCAGCTATAAAGCCTGTTTCCTTGAATTCTACCTAACTTGCCAAGTTTGTTCTTTGTATTGTTTTGTTTCTCTCAAATCTTCTCAATACTAATTTCAACACAGACAGCTGATAAAGAAATAAGCTTCACGGGCAAAAAAAAAAAAAGGAGGGTAATTACTAGCCTTGACTATTTTCCACAACTACATTTGTATGTGAATTCCTGCATCTGCTCTGTACCACCTTATTTTCTGTTTGACTTAATTATCAAAAACTATATTGTGTACAACTCAACAGAACTGTTTTTTTTCCTAACAGAGGAGGGTCACAGAGAAGCTGAAGGACCATGCATTGGCCTTTCAGTATTTGTCACTACCACTTGCAGATCTACGCAATCGTGACGCACATTTACTTTAACTACCGCAGAAGAACTAAAGCTTTTCTGGAATACCATCCATCCACCCCTAAAGCCACACACATTATCATCCAAGTGACAAACGTTTTGATTGCAAAGTTAAAAGTCAATAGTTATATCTTATTTATGACTATGTAAACCTCAGTCATTTCATAGTAGAAAGGTTAAATATCAGTGCAAAGATCTAGATCATCACAATGCCTTCTTTTTGATGTCCCTTAGAAATGTCATCCCTTCTCACTGCTTGGTTGTCAATCAAAGTTGAGAAATGCAAAAGCAAGGCTAGAAAAGAAAAGAAAAGCAAGGCTAGAATATTTTCAGGAATACTGCCCTTTTTTCAAGTTAGGTTACATCATTTACATGTTTAATCTTTTCCTGGCTGGAAGAGAGAGTTTATAGCTCTCTCTCAAACTATTAATATTCTACACCCTTGCAATGCTACCTGCTCATTAGCTCACTACAACCAAGATCCTCAACCTGGGGAACATCCCCAGCAACAGTCTGGTGAGGGTTTGGAAGGAACAAGCCCCCTCATTCCCCAGCCTGTGGGCTGCTCACAATGCATCACTGCAGCAGCCAGTACCACAGCCCTGAGGGCCGCAGTCCCCATCACGAGTGCTGGGGAACACCAGAAACCTCACATAGTCAGGTCAGGGGTCTGCTGGCTCAGTCCTGGCTCCTCCTTGACTGACACCTACTCTGCCCCCCTGGCTGTCTCAAGCAATTTAATATGGGTAAACCCTGCAGAGAGAGATATATTGGTGCATGCAGAGGATGACTGAACCTGTTACCGATCAGGGAACAGCTCCTACACAATGCTGTATAGGACAGACTGTAGTCAAAGTCTTTCAAACCTGAGTAAGGTACATTTATATGAACCTATATATGAAAAAAGTTTAAAAGGATGTAGCCAGCAACAACACAGAAGCCACTACTGGACTTTGCCCTATGCTTTCCTATCCACCTAGACTACAGAGGTGTATTGAACTATCCACTGTCTTCTTTCAAATACTTTATGTCTCAACAACAAACACAAAGCTTATACTCTTCCACAAAACTCGTGTATTATCTTTCTTGAATGATCCAGTTATGATAACCTGTAATTTTCATGTTTCATTCCTTGTATTCATTTCTTGATCTGTCAGATAGTTTTACCAGCTGACTACCTGACTTGGTTAAGTGATCTGTGCTTATTTAGGATGCAAAAGCC
>NW_010326390.1:5928-47909 GCF_000700745.2 Antrostomus carolinensis
TCTGACACTAACAGCTCTTCATCAGAATGTACAAATGTCCCTATTTAACTTCTTCCACTATGACAGAATGGCACCTTTGATAATGGTGTGTTGAGCAGTCAAATCCCAAGAGCTGCACCAAACGCACACCCATTAACCTATGCTTGCCCCAGGAAGTAAGGCACAGCACCTCCAGAAAGTCATTATCCAGGCTCAAGAAGCAAACATCAACTCCAAATCCCAGCCAACGTGCTAATAAAATATGACCTATACTGCAGCAGTTTTCCAAGGGCTCTTAAATCCACCCTCCACCCCACAGTGGTCTGAGAAAGGCTAGTGCACAGCACAAATAAACATCAGTCAACTCTAGAATTACTGCCACAGAGCGCTCTGCATGGCTGGCATATTTTCTGTGTTGCTTGCAAAGCAGCAGGCATCTCCCTTTGTTGCCGATGCAGATTGTTTCCAATCTCTCAGCATGTCTTTCTCAGCCACTTGCTCCTGAAACTTAAAAGGAGAACAGCGCACACTTAATTTGAAAAATGCTTTGCAGATTTCATAGCAGAAGGGTTGGGTAGGTTGGAGGGGGTAAAAGAAACTGTTTCACACAGTTATTGAGGCCATGTGTGACAGGCTAAACGAAACCTTCAGGCAACTCTGTCACAAGTTATTTTCACTTCTTACAATTTGCACAACCAAGTGGGTGGCCATATGTCTATCCCTTCTCCTTGTTTTTCAACAAATGAAATGAGGAGGATTTTAATTTTTTAATAGTTTAGCTCATAGCAGTTATGCCTTTATTGTTTTCAGATTGACTATGTGCAACTGAACAAGTTTCCTCATTAAACTTAAACAGAAAAGCAGATGATGATCATGCTGATGTGGCTCCTTGTAGTAGTGGATTACTTCTACATAGGAGGCTATATTTATCTTTCATTCTGCTAAGAAAAAGGTCATGCACTGTCTTACACACATCATGGAACCAGAATGTAAATGTAGAGCCAAAACATCAGCCTTTGTCTAAGACATTCAAGCAAAAATAAACAGAATCTGAACAAAGTTGACAGTAAAAATAATAAGCAAGTCTCATTCCTCTTCCCTTTTCACACTCAAGCAAATGTCAAGATTGAGATAAATGTAAATAGGTTTTTCTTTCCATAGCTGAACCTCAGTACAGAACGAGGTTAGGGCTGTCTTCACAGTCTACACAGACAAAGTAGAAAGGTTACCCAACAAAAGTCTTGGTCTTGATAGCATAAACAGTGATGGGACTGTACTCCAATTAGGAGATCTGGGGAAAAAAGTCTCGGGGAGACATAAAAGACCTTCACATCTCCAGTCTGTCTCACAGCAGTACACATTTTAACATTTGTTAAAAAGGGTTTTTCCTTCTGCCTGCTGACTACCAGTATTATCTTTTTCATTTCTGAGCACATTCAAAGTGCAGAAGCGTGTATTTCACTTGGCGAGCATGCTTCCCTGAGAAGCAGGAGTGGACTTTGGTAATACTTTGATTTCATTGCTTTACTCATCTTGATTTAAGCTACTCCACATTTCTGAGTGAGCAGAGGACACCATCTCTTCCTCATTCCAAAGCAGCTAGCCTACACAGAAGAGCAGTTGTCTGAGAGTAAAGCCATAAATTCATATACATTTTTAATATCTGCTATAACGAATTCCCAACAATAGAAAGTGGAGAGTTCTTTCAAACTGTTCAGCATATCTATGAGATATTAAATTGGAGTTCTGGTAAAACAATCACTTAGTCTATTCCCCATTTAACTAAAAGCTATTCAAGCTGTACTCTGGGATAAGTATTGAGAATACCATTCTTCAGAAAGGGGGTCAATTCATGCAACACAGTTCAGTCCCAGCATATTAGAAAGGTTTTGGATTGTAGTGTTACTCCCAGAGAGACGGCCTTTTGGAAATTGATATTCCAGCATGGTGACTGCTTTACCTCAGAAAGTGCAAAGCCTTTACTGAGTGAGCAATAAATATATATACATATGTCAGGGAACAAAGAAGGAAGTTGAGTTGTTTGCTTCTCTTACTCTACCCTGGTTCTACATTCCCCAACTATTTATCAAAATTCCAGTCTTTTTTCATGCTTCTCAGACCCCATCTCTTATCAAGTTATCAAGGCAATGCCACTCTTGTCTTTCCCCCAGAAAATAACTCCCACTCCAAGCACCCATCCTGCATAGGATCTTTTGTGTGTCCTAGTCTTGTTCCTTACCTTGATATAATGTCTTCAACTCCCTACACACACTTCATTTAATCTTTATTTCCTAAATGCTAAACCATTCTATCATCTCTACCTATGAATAAGTTACAAGATAATATAGTACTTTGTAGTTCTTAAAATACTATAACTAACCTCTAAGAGTGATTTATTTTACCAGTGCAAACCTTGTTTACCAAGATTTCTGACTATTTGAAACAGGTTATGCTCTTCTAAATCAGAAAACACTGATTACATTGAAATGTATAGCTGGTCTCTGAAAGTCATTACCAGTTAAACAGCAATATAGCAGCACCTCCACCGTGTTTGAGGAAACTCAAATCTGATGTGAAAGATGCAGCCCAGGGCTAGCAGGACTATCAGGAGAATGCACACAGCAGGACCAGGACAATCAAGCACACACTGCTGGCTGCAGCTACTCAGAGCCAGGATGAGAGAACTGCTTTCAAATCAGCTGCAGGGATTTCCCAAAGGGAATCATATCTCTCATGTCACAGGACTGGATCTGATGGGCCAAAGGGCTGTCTTCCCAGCCTCCAAATGCTCTGTGTTTTGTTAAATCTCTCCTTTATTTTAGCATTCTTATTTTAATAAGAAAAAACCGCCAATATTCAGGAACATTCTCTGGCTCAAATACAACTTGTGGAGGCTCATGAAGGATGATGATTGATGTTTCTGAACAATCACACAGAAATTTTACGACATCAGTTAGGATGTTAGTGAGACCAGGTGCATTTCCTACTCTGAAATTTTAACTGGCTAAGTTTTACTACTACCACCAATAAAGTTAGAGATTCATATAAGGGTAATTCTAAAAAGAAGTAATACTTCTGATATCAAAAACATCCTCAGAATTTGTCCAACTCCTTGCCATAGCTGGAATCTATTAAATTTTTAAACTTGAAACCTCAGCTGATTTTATTTTATGAAGACTTCAGAAGTTTGGCATTTCTGCTTGGTTTGTATTTGGTTACTATCAGTATGAAGCAGTTGTTGACCGTCTCTGCCTGAAGCATCATGGTTACCATTACTTTAAATTAGGAGTATATATTTTTTAAGTATGTCTCTCTTTCTTAGACGTATGAAGTACACCTGTTTGGCAACAGTAATTGTTTATGGAGCACAATTCTTAAAATAAAATTTGTATTTTACTGTTTTGCTTACAATTTTAAATCTGATCCTGTTCTAAGAGTGCTGTGAGAACAGGTAAGGGCTACAAAGGATGCTAAGTTTCCTGAATATCAGCAGTTCTTGCATAAATTAATAGTACTTATAATGAATTGTGCCATTTGCAAAAAACTCACCCAAAAACACTAAAGAGGAAAATACTCTAAAATACCCTTACCTGCTACCTACTAAAAGTAGCTGATGTACTGCTACTGCCTGAAACTTGGAAGGAAGAATTATTCTTGTCTTGATAAGCTGACTGGTTGCATGTGCTTATATATCTTCTCCCAGTTCCAGGACAGTTCCCATTGTCCCAGGTCTGCATTAGGCAAAGCCAACACTACATTTGCCCACTGCTTTCAGGAACACCCAAAATAAGTTTATCCTTCAACATAACCAGATGATGTCTACTTAGCATGAAATGTAGTTAATATCAAAGATCTTTACGTTCCAAGCAATTTCTTAGCATAATAAATTTTAAATCCATTGGTTTTTAAGTGTTTGGAAATAATCTGCTAGTATATATAGCCAGTTTACTGCATTAATATTTTCATTATCTATGTAGAGCTAAGGAATCCCACTTACAAAAAGCTCTATTCTATAAGGCTGCTAAGAGTTAATATCCACCAAAACACTGTCTCTTTATTTCACTAGCTCTTTACAATCAATTACCAAAGAAAATAGGTACCAGGCTTTTTAAGAGATACACTTTCTTACATAAGACTTGTTCCTTCCAAAACTTTCACACAGGTCTGAGATAAAACAAGAGCTGTAAATAGAAATGAGATCAACAACAAAAAAATGGATTTGTTTTGACCAAGTCAACAGCTTCCACACTTTGGATTTATCACATCCTAAAACAGGTGTCTAAAATGAGTGGAATGAACTTCCCTACGGAAGCACTTATCAAAAGGAAGGTACATATGGCTAACATTTCAGTAAGGTAAATGGAAATTATTTCCTCCTCAGAGACAGTCCACTACATCATTATTCATATTGTACAAGGCTTTAAATTAGCAAATGGATTGACAGAGTTGGATGCTACTCAAAGCAGGTATTCCTCAGAGATCACAATTTGACCTGTAATCTATTTTTTCTTCTTTCTTCAGGAGAAGAAACGTACAGCAAATTAATAAAACAATGACATATGAAGTGGCAGCTTTTATTTAAACAGACACGTAGAAAGACACAACTCAGGATTCACAGGAAGCCTACCTACCAGCAAATGTATGCCCATAGACCCCTTTCATCCTTAAGAGTCAGGCTCTGCAGCATGTGCTGAAGCCTACAGGAGACAAACTGCATGGCACTATGGCTGTAGTTTGGTCCAAAATCCGTATACCTTATTCTGTATTTTATGTAGAAACTATTCTACTATTTGCCTTTTGTTCTCTACATGGAGCAATCTCCTGCCTGGTCCTTTCCTTAATGACCCAAAACCAACGTAGCTAAGAGAGAGAAACTATTTCCCAAAGTAGATAGATCACTGATGAGTAATATGTCATGAAGACTTAACTCCTCCCAGGAAATCAGTAACCAGTAGATAATGATCATAAGGATCTGGGTAACATAACTGCCTTCTGAATAGATACGTCTGTTAAGCAAGTACCTGGCTCACCACTTCCATTCCGCTTTGACTTAATGAACCAACTATTCCTAGCAAGGAGCAGGGAGAGGATCCAATTTAAATATTAGCATCCTTTTACATTTTACTTGATCATTACATCAGAACAGGCATTTTACTTTTATTTCACATTACCCCAGTGGACCATGGTGCAAAGAACAAGGATGTTAAATAAGAAATAAATAGTATAAATTTATGTACCAACAAATCATGCTATATTTCAACAAATGTATGAGAGATTTGGGACTTTCCTTCTCTCTGAGCAGCTGTAACTATAAAAGAGCAATGATGCAACAGTCATTAATAAAACTTGCTGAGGAATTTCTTCTTAAGGGCAGATTCAGCATCTGCAAGAGACATCCATGACACACACATTTCGCTGTGCTTCCCTTTTTCCATTCACATTTGATATACACTGAAACTATGTTACTGAATAGGTATGAATACATCATGCTTCCAAACTCTGTCTCTTAAGTAAAACATACATATAAACAATGTTATAAGCATTGATATAAACAATCAAATGGAATATAGCGAAGTATGGCATAGATACTGCAGCAAATGAAATACATTATATTATTTATCTCCTTTGGAAAACTCACCTTTGAAGTAACTTGGGAAACAATAAATAATCGATCAGGACATTCAACAGTGATGTGAAGGAATTTTTCATTGCCCTACTTACAGTATCTGTGGCAAGAAATAGAAGTGGGTCCTCTTTAAGGACCCATCATTTTAAGTGATATTCAATATAGCATACAGACTTAAAACTGAGCAATTTACAATGGGCAACAATTCATCTGGCCAGTTCACGCTTCAGATAAATATCTGTAAAATCAAGACCAATATAACACGCCAAGGGGCAGTGAGATAGCCAAAAGCCAAAAGTTAAAGAAAATTAGGAAAGGACACAGCGTTCCTCAGCCTGGCTAACATAGATAACATCTTCCAGACATTAGCATGAAATTAAAAAGAGAGAGAGGCTGAATTACCTCCAGTGTACAGATATTGCCTTGGTGAAACGTGACAGGTGACCTACAACATAAAAAATGCACTTAACTGTAAAAACTAGAAAGTGAAGCTAAAAATGAGAAAAAGAAAAGCTATTCTTGGATATGTAGTAAAAGACACACTAACATAATAAATGGGAAGAGAAGAAACAGAAAAGTATCAACTCCATCCAAAAGCTGCACCATTAAGGTACAGAGAAATCAACTGAAGGGAAAAAAACCCATGCATAAGCTCATTAACATTCAAAATAATATTATTTATCAGAAAATCATCTGCCACAGCACCCAAAGCAAAAGTTTTACAGTTTATTCCATCATTCCTCCAAACTCAGGGCCTTGACTACATTAGTGAGAACTTTTTAAAAACTACTTCCTTGCTTTACAGCCCTTCAGCTCCACCAACGCCAAAGTTTGCTGCCACAGTCAGTATATTAAGCGCTGTGGTGTTACCACCAATTCTACATAAGAAGAGAGTTTGAGGTGATGAAGAAAGAGTCGTGGCAGTTGCCTGATGTCTGAGAAGGGTGTCCGCAACTGAGTGGCACAAACTCTGCCTTTGTTCAAAGAGGAATGAAGAGGAAAACAGCACAAATTAACATTAATAACAGAGGGTGAGGAGGAGAAATGTTAGGCTGTGCACACATTCAATCCAAGCAACAGCAGCTGTAGGTGTTGTTTAAAAATTTACATTTACTCTTTAGTAAAGGGCATGCACTGAATTTATGGTACTCTATGAATTCTGTGTCCAAAAGGGACACGTTAGATGATTAAAAATTAGCTGAATTTTTTTCTTCTCCTGTAGCAGTCCCAGTAGGAGAGGTAATAAAGGCAGCTCCCCAGCCTTCAGGCACTGCACAGAAGTGGAATATATACTCATGCAGTCAAACTTCAGTTATTTAATTCAGGGCCTAAGATATGAGGCTAGGCTGATTTTTAATGAACATGGAGAGAGAGATGAGCTCTTAACGTTAGTATTGGACTCCTCCCTCTTTCTGCTGAGCACAAAGACTGTCTAGACAACGTGAACATCCTCCATAATACAGATTCAGGACTTGGGTATAAAAACCACGCCAAGAAGTCATAGTACCAACCACTCTTCATTATTGGCATCACACCAGTAGGGGGGAAAAAAAGTAAACCCTATTTCATTTATCATGATAGGTGAAAACCCCTGTAAGTCCATGGGAAGATCAGTTGTATTTTGTAGCGTTGTTCTCCACCTCAAAGTAAAACAGAGGTTGGTGTAAGGCAAACAAGGGAAAAAGAGAAAATGCAGAAAAGAAATTGAGGAATCTGAAACCAAATTTTCAGTGTTTACATACAATCATACCACTCAGTAACATTTTGCAGAATAGCAATCACATGCTGGAACGCAACTGAATATGAACCGTGCAATGCGTAACTGATCAGCTGCTACAGCCAGTTATGCTCATACCCTCAGTCCAAATATGTTACAACTCCAACTGAAGGGCACCTTAAACCAGACCACCATTGACTTTTTTTTCTTTTTTTTTTCCTTTTTTAGCAAGTTTACCGTTCTCAGACATAAGTTCTTAATGTAGCTCTTTTCATTATTATTTTTGCTATTTTCACTACTACCCATAATGTTTACTATAGTAGCCATCCAAGAATCCAGAATTGCAGACCGTGGCTCTGAGAGTGCAGTGAACTGGATAAAGTACCAAAAGAGAGCCAAAGATGATCCTCTTCCTCCCAAAAAAGGTAACAGACAAGAAAGTTTGAAAATACTTATTTTTTAAATGTCTGAAGGATGTTTAAGTAAGTTTAAATATGTTGCAAAGTATTCAGAATGCACATACAACACAACATACTACAGTTAGAACTGATCTAGTTTTACTACATGTTCCTTACCCATATGATCATGACTTTGCTTAAACTGCAAAGAGAATAAATTAGAGACTAAAAATAAGGATAAAGAAACAGTAATAGAACAGGGAAAAGAAAGAAAACTGAGCATGAACAAATCCAGTTTATCTGAGGACAAAAGGCAAGCACAAGAGGACAGTTTTTTTCCAAACAGGATATATGTTTACTGCTCTACTGACAGTCTCCTGAAATGGACATACTACTTTGCAAACAGAAGTCAGTCCACATGATTATTTTGCTTATAAAATCCAAAATTAAAAATCTGCTTTAGAGTACATCTCATTCTTTGGTTAATAAGACTTCATGCCAAAAACAAAACAATCATATAAAGTCCACATCAGTGATTATGAAGACAGTATAAACTGCTTCTAAGATCAGTTTATCTTTAGAAACTCACACAATCATGGAAAAGTGTGGGGGGGTTTTATTCAGAAAAAATCAATTCAGGATACTACACTCTGTCCTACCAATACCTTAAATTAAATTCTTCTGCCTTGATACCACCTCCTGAGAAAATCAAAAAGGAAATAAAAATCATGCAGGAAAAACTAGTGTTGGATGTAATCTACTGACTGGGACACGATACAAATGTCTGATTTATTCTCTTCATTTATTGTCTTAAGGAGAATGGATTGATTATTCTTCCACTCAAAAGACTACAGCATTAATCCTGTTGAGTTGAATCAGAGAAAATTCAAGCTCTCCATGAGTTACAACTCCATTTACTTTTCTTGTAGTATTCTGTTTCATGGACAAGTACAAAGAAAAGCATCAGACATACAAGCTCCTCCACATGTTTTTAATTTGGCACAAAATGGTGTATTTCACCAAGAGAAAATTTCACTTCTACCTGTATGAATTTAATACTCTTTCTTCACTGCACTGAAATCAAAGACAGTGATTCTAACCACTGTTAAATGTGCTGGAATAGAAATAGAGGGACTCTTGTGGAGTGAAGTAATCACATAAAACTTTTGGTGCTCTCTTCTACTTCTAAAGCTAGAATCCCTGTGGAAGAAGTCCTAAGGAAGCCCAAACCCTGAGATATGTTTATTTAAACAACAGGCTGTTCTCAATCACCTTTTAATTTCTATCAGAACTGTCTCCAAGGTTTTAGAGATGCTCAAAATACAGAAACTATACAATACATAAGAAATACTTATTTTTTGTTGTAAAGAAATGAGGAAGGAAGACAATGCACACAATAGGACTTGAAGTTGAAGCTACTACTCACATGCTTTAGAAACCTGAATACAGAATTCCTACCTTTAGTCTCATCAGAAGACTGTTTTTCCAACTGTGTGAACAAAAAGAAATGCCACCAGTGGCACAGCTAATCAAAATGACTTCCTGTACACAGTAGTTTTGTCAATGTTCCCTCTCAAGATCAGAGACTGTCCACATTACACCTGTACAGTGATGCTCTGGTAATTCTCATGTATCTGAGCTATAAAAGTCCCTTCCAGATCCAGGATGATACGATTTTTCTAGTTCTCACTCCATGAGCAAGCTCCACACACACACCCACTCCATGGTTCTCTAATACAAGAATATGGAAGAAGATAAAGCCAATTTTCTTAATTTTTTTTTTTTTTTAAGGAGAACTCCCTTTCACACTTACCTAGTATCAATGCCAAAGGGGATTTTCCTCTTTCAATGAGAATATTCAATATTCAATAATATTAAAAGCTTTTGGACAGACTGAGCTAAATTTTTAAATGTAGAGCTCTGAGAGCTTACCTCGATATACTTTGAGAAAAAAAAAAAAAATCAGTGGTGAGCATTGCTATAGGTGAAGAAACAGCTTACAAATAGAACACTTAAAACACAGGATAAGCATCTACATGCAAAAACCCTCTGCCTCATCCACCATTTTTGAAAAGCAACATTTATCTACAGATGGGAAAAAAAAGGGCATTGTTTTTACTGCACACATCTGTCAGTGACTGCAGAACCAATAGATAGAGCTCCTACACAGCTCTTTTGCAGAAGGAGCACTCTGGAAAACAGCTGGGGAAGACATATAGGAGTGATATGAAAGTATATTTCATTTACTTTATTTTTTCCAGATGCCCCAGTAGCAGAACCTCAGCATGTACCAGTCTGAGAATTTTGGAATGGTTTAGATGGTAACAGATCAGTGAATATAGCTGACAATAAATGTTGATGGGGTGCACTGCTTTTGGTGCTGTCTGGAAGAGGAAAGACTTCACACTGTAATAAAAGAAGAAAGGGAATCTTAAATAATCAAAGGTACAGAAGAGGCTGACTTGGCTGTATGTTTTGTGGCAGCCCATTTCTGAACTGTTTGAGCAGGCAGGTTATTTTACTGACTTTCTTCAGTGCTTATTATGTCACTCAAACAGCTACTATGTCTTAGCATAACTCTATTAACCTTAGTTTGATGACGATGATTGGAATGTTACAGTTAGGTCAATGACACAGGCTTGGGAATTCCTCCTGCTTTACCACACCATTATCTTGTTTTGCTCTTCTGTGTCACCAAATATTCAGTCTGTACGTTTCTCAGTCATAATCTGTGTCCACCTTATCCATATGGAAACATTTACTCACAGTGGAGTCAAAAGTCTCAATCTGACCGCACACGGTGTTACACAACTGCACAGACATCAAGGCTTGTGAAGTAATTTACCAAGTTACTCCTAATTTACACAAATAAAAGTGAAAAGACTATCAGGTCTCAGATGGCTCTAAGTTCTTATACTAAACAATAATTTGAAAAGTCAAATAAAAGCATCAAATTAAAAGGTTGCCTCATGTAGAATCAGGGTGAAACTCTTCTCCTATGGGCATAAACACTTTCAGAGAAATGGGAAAACATCCACCTTTACTATGCCTAGATTAATTCCAGAATGCTTGGAAACAGAGCAGTGAACAGTATTACAGGAGCATAGCATCTGCTCTATCCATGCTGCTTCTTGCAGAGCAACTGATCTCAATTTAAGAATAAATATTTTTGATAAAAATGTTAAAATTAAAAAGAAAAAGATAAAGTATATAAATTAAAACTTATCACAGCACTTTCAAATTTGAATGTTTGAGGGAAGACGTAAGATATCTAATAGTTAGAGGTGTTCGCATCTCTAAGTTATTTAAACTTAAGAATCTGGGTCCCAATTTTGCACACTAAGAGACTGAAAATTTTGTACGTAATACATATGTCACTGACAACAAATTTAAAAGGAATTCAGAAACACACTGCAGCTAGAGCACCTCCACTATATTAAGGAGAAAATGCAGCTTCCTTAGCCTCAAACAGCACATTTTTCCAGTGCTGCAATGGCAGATGATCTTTTTAAGGTTATTAGGCATAGCATTTTTTCCCTCGAAAAACTAGCAAATATACTGATACTTCAAGCCTTTATGACTATGGTTCTAAACTCCTATAAATATTTTGCACAACCTTTCCATTCACTGAAATGTTACACTCTTATCTATACATATCTAGGGTCATCTATACGTATAACATAGCATAATATAACTACACATAAATATATTTGTTTTGTTAGTTAGAAAAGGTCCCCAAGCAAGTCAACTGGCACTGTCACAGCTGAAAGAGGCAGCAGGCAGTATCTTATATAGTTGACATCCTAAGAGTATTATCTCCAAACCCATCTCATATTCTCAATACCTACTAATTAAAGGAAGATCTGGAGAAGCTCAGCATTTCCTGAGGTCAAGATCTTCCTCCTGGAGTTGCCCTAAATGGCAAGGACCTTCTGTAATTAATATGAATTCCCACAAAAACAGTCCCTGCATGTCAACAGCCCATGGGTATAGAGGGGTCCTGCAAGAAGAAAGCCTGAAGATGTTCACTTCTTTCCCACTTGCAAATATTTTCATATAGGGGACAACAAGAAATATACGTGAAATAGAACTTGAAAATAAGGCTCCTGGAGATTGCACATGCCTTACCCACCCAAAGAAAATGCACTGCTTTAAACTAGAGGTGTAAAAGGACAAATACTTCTTCTGGTTTAGCATCAGGTTTGCTTCAATTTGGGACAGGTTTTAGTTCAATCAGATCAAGGACATGGACAAATGTATATTGAGGCCCTAGCTTTATAAATCCTTTACTTCCAGCTCCTTATTACCACCCTCAGCTGCATGTTATCAGCCTCTTCCCTGTGATGGTAATGAACTCTCTGAATTTCAGTGGAAAGTGAGGCAGAACAGTTTAAACTGACAGGTGATAAAGCTGGACAATTAACCCATTTTACTCTGCACTGAAACAAATCAGGAATGTTTACACATGCAATCCTAACATCTCAAGTGAGAAGATTATAAGTCCCAGACGATGAGCAATAATAAACAGCTGGATAATATTTTAAAGTTCGACTGTCCTCACTTTACACTTTTACAGTATTCACAGAAACGTTTCCAGTTGGTAAACTAAATCATATTAAACTTCGATTTATGTTAACTTAATATGTTTAGGTTGTAGGGTGTTTTCCCTACATAATCTATATTAAGCATAATATGCTTAATGGCTGAATGGGATATCCACCTTGTCTTGTGTAGAAAGAAGAGAAATAAAAAGATACTTTTCTTGAATATTTGAACAGATTTTTCACAAGGATAGTCTCCTGAAAGACTTTCTTCTATGGGTTTTTAAGGTACTTTCTAATATCTAACACAAATTTTGAAATCTATAAATAAAGAGATAAGAGTATTCATCCAAAACTTAATGACAAGGTACTTTCTCCACAAAGAGAAAACTAATTCTCTATAGAGAAATTACTCATTTCAAAGTCAAATAATGATTGAAATCATTTTGTGCAACTGGGAGGGAAGGGGCTTTCAGAAGTCCCCTGCAGCATACCATGTAAAAATAACGGTGGGAGCCACTGCCTCTAAGACAACCCGAGTGCAAAAATCAATCATCTGCAAAGCACACGCTTAGATGTTCTCTGGGTTTATTACTCTGACTTTGGCTGGAAGGTTGATAAAGATTCTGGAAACTGCAAATGCAAATCTATTTTTTATTAAAAGTTCTGGCAGCAGGATGGGTGCGTGCTTTACAGTACGAGATGGGTGGAGGGAACAGAGTGCTGAAAAACCTCCAGTCACAGCAAAGAGTTCCAGCACATCTGCTCGAGCAGTGAGCACTGTGATTTCTGAGAGGCTTGTGGTTAACCTCATGGCACGGAATGAATTATTCCCCAATCCCGTCCTTCATTAAACCACCCATTCTCTGAAATGTGTCGACGAAGCCGACACATGGCCAGCTACTAATCAGCAAGATGATGGTCCATCCCCAAGATGCTCTCTTTTTGGCCAGAACAAAACAAGAGCTGTTCATCCCTTATAATTTTAAGTTGTTTATATTGTGTCCTGCCTAGAGGTATGAACAACTATCATGATTTAATTTAAACAGCCTGTATATACACATATTAATATTGGATGTCATGCAACATGCCTTGTAAGTGCAAACAGTTTTCAGGCCCTCACAACTGCAATTGCAAACATAAATCGGACACAGAGACTAAAGACGCATTGTTTAAAATGTCCTATATTTTGAAGATAAGGACAGCTCACAGAAAAATTCATAAAACAGAACAAGCAGCTCAACATAGCATCTAGGCACCTCTCAACAAATTTCTACAAGAAAGCCTTAGGACAGAAATTATTGGAAGGCTGAAATATTTCGATATATAGGCTTTTATGCCTCCTGTGTGGTTCATGTCTCCTGTGGTTTATCCCTCCTGTGTGGTTAACTCTTTACATTAGTGATCAGAAGTATTTACTATTACATGGCACTTAAAATGGCAGAAAAATAGAAAAAGAGAGAGAGAAAATAAACATCACCAGAATTTTGTTGAACTATATTTAACAAAAACGGTACATGATGTTGGGCTACCACTCAAATTAAGCTTTTCCCAGTTATTCCATTTCTCTTGCTTTTAAATTGTTCCCTTTGAGAGGTCTGACTTACTGAAGTACTGTGTTAATAACTGCAATAGGTATTAAAAGGAGATGGGCTCTGAACAAATAAAGGAAGTGCTGTAACACACGAAACTCTGTGAGAAATCAGACTATAGGCAACTAATTAGGCACCATAGGTCAGCCACTTCAGGCACTAGAACCTTCAAGCCTCCTTTCCCCAGTGGGGATAACATCATCGATTATCTGAGAGAAAACAATAGGAATAGAAACAGCGTGGTAATGAGGGAGGAGGAAAACCCCACAAGGGAACTGCTAAAACTATACTCCGAGCAAGACCCGAATGGTATAAAATAAGTAAGGCATGTGAATTACAGGGAATAAAAATAAAGCATAAATTTGGTTAGCAGCATATTCAGTGAGCACAGACTACCCCTGCAGTTTATTTGGAAACTGAGCTAACACTCTCAAATCAAATAGGGTAACCCTATCACCAGCAGACTGGCTGGAAGCTCCAGACAATCACTGGATCCAGACCTATTTCAATTATGGTTTACCCATTTTGTGAATTCAGTTAAGTGCTCTTTCTCTTCTCGTGCATCGTAATTTTATTCTTGAGTCTGAATAAAGTAGTTGCTGCTGATTTGAGGAAAATAATTATTATTGTCTGAAGCTGGGAGGTAACTTTCTCTGAGCATGGCAAAACCAACAGAAAACTGGCAATGGAGATGGGATTTTAAAAGAAAAAAAGAGCCAAGATACAAGAGCTATCTGTGGCAGCAGCTGCCAATTCAACAAGAGAGAGGAAGATTTTGCAAAAGGCATTAAGATACTTGGTCAATACTTTTATACAAGAGGCTGTTTCCCTCATATTGATGGCAGAGGGAACTGAACACATTTGCAGAACTTAAAGATTTATGCTTTGTACAACAAGTGGGTGAGATGAAATACAAATGTATAATAGCCCTTGAAAAGAAAATTATGTTCCTACTTCACATTTTATACAGAGCAACAGAAGTTTAATTCATCTGAGAAGCCAATTAAAAAGTATCTCTGAATTTTTGGCAAGATCAACAAGCCAATACTTGCTGAGTTTAGAGTGGCAGGTAGTGGTGGGTTTTTTAAGTAAAATTCTCACTTTTTTCTTTTTTTTCCCCCTTAAATAAAACATCCAAAGGTCAAGAGAAAAACCCTTCAATGTTGTGCACCAAGAATGTGTGGCACTAGAGAAAGCTACTGCAAACTGGCAAAATTTAAATGTGAAACCAGTTTATTACAAAACGAAGTTCCAAACAACCTTAAATTACATGTAAGTAACATTCAGGTCATCTGTCATAAGGAAGAGGGTGTTACTCCTACAGCGCAGCTTGGCTGAGCTCTCATGCAAGCATTCCTCCAGTCTCCTCCTTTATGCCTTCTTCCCAGGCTTTTTAGGAACAAGTGAGCCTAAATTACTGTAATACAACTAATGGCCTTGGTTTCATCACTTTTTCCACTGTTCAACCTAATGCATTATAAATGGAGCGAAGAGATGTTTCAAAGGGACTAAACTTACCACCATTTTCAAACTTAGGCTTATTCAGGTTGGGGTTGTTTCAGTTTGTATCCAAAATTTTTTTTTAAAAAAAAACCAAACCCACCCCAAACATACAGATATATCACCACTCATATTTAAAATTTTGCCCTGCATGCACTACATCACCATTGCCTACTGTCATTGCTTTAAATGCCCCTTGGTATCACTCCTACTCTCAGCCAGTAAATGCAATATATTTCCCAGTCTCTGCCAGTCCTGCCTTGCCTCCCTGCTCTATCTCAAATTTCAAGTTGACAAAAAGAAGCTGTTTCTTCCACCAGCTTCACGAATACTAATCCTCAGTAATCATATCTCCCCTTCACTTGCTTTGCATTTATTATACAAGTCACTGGGGTAAAGGAGAAGCTGCTCAAGAAAAAAAGTGGGGCGGTGTTACATTTAAATGAAGCAGTGACAAGAACAAGACGAGCGCTTAAATGAACCTGAATGTCATCATTATTGTAACCCTGACCCTTCCTTTCCCTGCTCTTTTCTGGCCCCTCCACATATGCACACACGCTTTTCCTCTCATTCATTGACTCCTGTCTGAAAGAAGATCTTTTGCTCCTAAGGACTGGGCCATTTCTTTTACATAGACTGTAAAATACTCAGTGCAAGTACCATCCAGGCAAAGAAGTCTAACAGCGATTCAGATACCTCGATAAAATTAGTCTAATTCCCAGTAGGCAGGTAAGCTCCTTAATAATACTGCAGCAGACATGGACAAAAGCTCTTTCTTACTCTATATTTTGAGATGACCTTTCCAATACAGAGGTAGAGGAAACAGCCTGATGAAGTGTAAATAAAATTGCAATATTGCTTCCTCATTACAGATCCATTTTATAATGTATTTAGCAGTAAATTATAAATTATAATTCATAATCTACATTATACTAAAGTTGTCAGCTTTCATAAGCACTCTAACGCATAAAGGAAAACTCTTCCTTATCCGACTGCTCTAAGATGTGTCAAAATCATCCACTCATTTTTAAGACAATAATTATATTAATAAATAACCACATTATTGTTGGCAGTCATTTCACAAAAAAAGTTGGTTCTTACAGTCGAATTGGTTCAATATAGTTAAAAACTCAGTAAATTAACAAGTCCAAATAATAAAAAGAATCAAACTCTGAAGTCACACATTAAAATTTGTTTTGTGTATTATAAAATATATCATCCTTATGCTCACGTTGTTACCCAGAACATAATGCAGAACCATGCAGAGATGCATTCATTAGGAATAAAAAAGCGACTGAATTAAAACAGACACCAAGTCATATACTTCCCCTAGAAAAAACAGACAAATTTCAGCAGACCAAGTTTTTCAGGGGATGTTATTTGTTTTGAGCAGAGCTCTGTGTTGATGTACCTGTATCTGGTCCTCTGAGAACTAGGTCAGGTCAACCTGAAAACAACTGCATTGCACCCCATAAAAATAGCTTTCTTTCCTTCCACTTCCTTTAATATTAATTTTTCAGCAGTTATTCCTCTTTTTTTCATAACTTGCATCAAAAGGAGGACTTCAGCTTCACAGAGTAAAACTCTTCAGAGGGTTTTTTGGTAAAATCTTCTCAAACATTTGCAAGATAGAAGTATGCATACACGGTTTGCTTTATAACGAAATTACTTCATGAGCTGAAGCTTTTCTGTGTTAGGGTGGTATTGCAGAGTTTCCTTCAGCAGATTACAGGATTGAACTGACTCGGATGATAGAGGGAAAAAAAAAAGAGTGCAGATACAGAACAGTGGCCACAAAAGGATGATCTGGAATTGTCATCTTTGTATTTTTTACTGCTTTCAGTAACCAAAAGAGAGACCCACTCAGCTAGAAATGGTGCTGACAGGGAAAAAAAAAATAAGTGCAGAGAGGAATATATTACATAAAACTTTCCACTGCACACAGAAATAGATGCTTTGGGCACATATTATAACACATTTCTCTGTTGTCGTGAGAGTTTCTTCAAGGAGATCTCACACATACCCAGCACATCTCACCAAAGACTGAAACAGTAACCTACACCCTTCTGTAGTCCCCATCATTCACATACACACATACTGATGAAGCATCGGCAAAACTGTGACAAAGGGTGCATCCAACCTGTTTGCTTATTGTTTGGCATTATTTGTTCCACATGCTGAACAGATACATTGGGAAAAAGATCACCTGTGGCAGGCTGGAACTCCCTCAGAGGAAGAGGAGCATCTTCAGATGAAAGATGCCTCTGGAGGTCAAGATGAGGCAATAGCTATAGCACATGAGTGGTGACTGGGACAATTCTGCCAAGAGCAGAGAGTTGAAAACCAGGCCCTGATGAAGAGAGAAATTCAAGCTTTTTTCTTAACATCTTAGAGGAGACTGATTAGAGTTCATTATAACTCAGACAGCCATGAAAATTGCTGGAGTGAGAGCAAGGAGAGGACAATCCTCCTACAAGGAAACAGTGGGCAGCGGTTTTTGTCTTTATTTTGCCCTACCCCATGGACCCAAAGTTTTCAATTTCTTAAGTCTGTTGTTCTACCTTTCCAGAACTCAGAGGTTCAAAGTCCAACTGTTAGACTTTTCTCTGAGAAAAGGCAAAGGTCCTTCACACACCCTCCTTCTATACAGAAACCTGCAGAATGGCTGAGGAGCCAAGACAGCACTTAGACATCAAATCCAACTCCATCAGACATTGTAAGGCAAAGAGTGTTGAGTAGCTGTCACTATCAACAAGTTCAGTTACTGTAAATGATCCCAAATAGTTATCATTATTTTTGGTATCCAACATATAGTAAACTAACCAATCTCCGGTATGGATTGACTGATGTTTTTACCCATAATAGAGATTCTGACAAATGATCACATAATATTGCTTTGAAGAAAAAAATAATAAATATTGTACAAAAAGGCCAGCAATACAGGGGATGGCTCTTTGTTAATTTAAAGCAAAACGAGTGATTACCTTTACCTTGAGTTCTGATTTTCAGATACATCTTTTACCATGAGGATCCAGAAACTTTTCCAAATAATTTGCCAAAATTTAAAACATCTAACAGTATTTTCTGAGACATAATAAAAAGAGGTGGACTAAGCTATGTCTGACCAATGCACATACTGTCCATTTCACAAGAAAAAAAAAAAGATGTTTAACATTCACATGTACGTTAAAATGTACAAAACGTGTCTTTTCAAGTGATAAAATGTTCTGTTTCAGCACCAACATGAAATGCTCGTCTTTGTGGAGGGCCAAGACATACATCACAAGGACAGCTGTGCTGCAACAGCATAATGAAAGTTAAGTACAAATACAGGTGGCTATAACAAACGTACGTTCATGGTCAGTAGCTCACTCGTGTAGCAACATTGGTCAGCACACCACAAAAGCTGGGCGTTATCAGTACTCATCACATCAAAAAACAGAGACAGAGTCAAAATATGTTTATTCTTCACAATGCAGAAGATTTCAGGGATCCAATATCCTGGCACAGACCTTTAGAGTAGACAGAATCTGGAGAAACTCCAGTCTGAGGAAAGCTATTTTAACTTCTTTTCTATTTAAAGTATAATGTGCTAAAGAAGCTTTAGTAAACCCTAGAAATGAATAGTATCCAAATATCTGGCATCTCCAACGACTTACACGTGCAGAAGTGTGAAATTCCACCCAACAGTGTGGCTCATCATACTTCATTCCCTGAAATACCAGCTTCAGAAGAGGGCAATTCCAGCTAAAGTAGTAGAAGCCAAAGCCCTTAAAACACAACAAAATGGCAACATAAATTTTTTCAAGTAAACACCTTCTACTCTGTATTTAATACTCAAATCTGCCAATGCGTCCTTCCAACTGACTGGCTCTTCTGCAGCATTACTGACCTCTCCTAACTACACCATTATATTTACATACTTTCCTCAAAATTATATTATCAGCTTGGTGCCCCCTCGTGTTCTTAAGAGTTTTATGAAGTATCATAACAGGTAAGAAGCTGCTATTAAATAAAATACTAAGGGGTGATAGATATATCAACAATAGGTGCAATTTGGTCACTAAGATGAAATTATCATAGATAGGAGTGTAAAATCTACAGATGTAGATGAAGTGGAGGGAGGGAAAATAGGCAAGAAAACATCCACTTAAAACAGGAGTTTCCAAACATGGTACAGGTACCACAGATGACACGTAGAAATTTGTTCTGAACAAAAAGAACATCTTTGAAAGGGGAAAAAAGACTATAGCAGTACAGTACTTATTTCCACGCTTTTCTGGTACGGCTGCAAACGTGGCAGGGGTTGGAGCAACTCCCATATCAGATGATATTTCCAAGCCGTTAGTCAGAGTGACACAACTGTTGGCCAACACTGGGTTCAGAGAGATGTAAAAATTACAAAGCTTTGCTCTGGAACAGGAAAGGGTTTTCCCAATGGACTGATATGAAACAGCTATGAGACAGACAGCATTAAAAGAGGGACCAGAAATAGCTGGACCCTCCTTTCTCCAACAACTAGCAGGCTCAGGACAAAGCTGGCACGCATACAAACCGTACTCTGCACATACGAGTTTAACATTTTCTGCCTAAAGTGACTTTAAAATCTTGGGTATTTTGTACTCAACAAAGGCAAGTAAGACAAACCAAAGCAGTCTCCAGTCACCTGCCAAACGCCTCAAGCAACCTGCTAGAGCAATTCTGCATTGCTATGCCCAGTGTAATAACTAACCGGTCCTGTATCTCCAGGTAAGCTGAGCACTATTACCACGTTCAAGTATTCCCAGCCCAGCCACACACCCCAGCTCTTTCTTTTTACAAAATCTTCTCTTCTCTTCCCAACTGTGATATCTTACCCCCACTGTTGTAGAAGAACAAACATCAGTGAGATTGTTAGAACTGTATCAAAGTACAAAGAAAAAAAAAAAAAGTAGGAGTATTTTTCCATGGAAGCAGTTATTTTATTCGGATCACAGTTCTACAGTTTTGCTTCCACAGCTGAGCAAACTGGGTGCTGCAAAGCAAAGGTAGGATAAAAACGCATTGAGCTAGTATTGTCACTGAATTTGATACACAAATCCATAGCCAACTGGCAAAAGGTCAATGAAATGGGAAAATTGACAGGCAGTTAGTACACTCCGCAGAATTTAGCAAGCAAGGTGAGGAGCAGACAGCGAGTTTGAAACTACAGTGCCTTTCATAACATTGTTTATCTAATGATTCTTGACAACTCCCTGATTAGTGCTGCCAGACTTTTCAACAATGAGTAAAGAATTAATTTTTATCATCCTCTATATACCCATGTATGGGTTAATTTTCAATTGACAGAAATAATTAATTTTCATTGTACAGAGTCTTTGTGGGTTCCTTTTCACTGCTGGAGTCATTTGACAAATTAGGAAGTAGAACTGCGTACTGATAGGATAAAGAGTCTTGTGGCGTTAGCAGAGTCGGGAGAGAAAGCTGGCTGTCAAAACAAAGTGCTTACATTATGCAGTTCTTAGCTAGCTCACCCATTCATATTTATGCTTCATAAAGGTCTAAAACAGGCTGGACAGGGACAAAGGGGATTTAAAGGCTGTGTTTGCTTTCAGGCTTCAATTGATTTCAACTGACCTTGGAGGTTGGTTACTTGTTGGGCTTTGTTCTCACATATTTAATATACTTCTCAAGAAATTAGAGGAACCAGCACTGATGCCTTCTATACTCAGAGCAACAAACCAGATGCTACATCAAGAAACTTTTACAGTTCCAGAATCCATTTCCACTAGATTTCAATTAAAAAAACCTCATTCTCTTGTGATTAGGTCCCACTCCGTGGCACAAGAGGCTACAAGAAAATAATATCAGCCAATTGTTTTGTCTACTAGAAACCTGTGAGAAGTGAGAAGATGAAATAAAACACACAACAGCTTCCAAATTACTGGCTAGGTTACAAATGCTGCACAGCTACCTCTTTTTCTGTGGTACTTATTGCTCCACATCTAGTAAAAAAAACAAAACAAAAAATTAAAAAACCCTAGTAAAACCTTTTTTCTGCAGCCCCTAGAAAGGCACCAAAAGATGAGAAGTGCATTTCTATCCCACATGCTTGACATATTTTATCTACAAAAAAGATGAAGAGTTAGTTGCTTATGGAAGTTCCTGAAACCAACCTACATATTCAGCATCCAAAAATGTGGGCAGATCTCACGTTCACTTTGAGGAGAATAAACTGGAGTGAGAGGTCTTTCTGTAAAACAATCTTGAGTTTACTTCTTGGCTAGGTTGCACTTCACTGAAGCAACCACATCTAAATGAGTATCTCCCAGTGCTTTTATTCTGATAAATGTATTAATAAGAAGAGGATTACAGGCTTAGAGCTTTTTGAGATGCACCAATTACTAACCCAATAAGTAGAGTATCAAAAGAAAGCTGACGGAGATATAGAAACAAAAAGTGAAATTATCATTTACATACATTCAATAATCAATACACAACGGAGGAAGAGTCACAGAGTAAATAAGCTCCTTTTTACCAGTTTAGTTTCCTCCTCCTTTCACCAGAAGTCCTATAGCTAAGTAGATAAAGTATTGCTATTGGTAGAACAGACATCGTAATGACTTTGCAAGGCCTCAGGACTCAGGCTTGTCTTTAAAAAAAATGGACCTCCCCATTCGCTCATTTAGCTGTCAAAGCAGTTCTTCTAATGACCAGGTACCTATACCTAATTTTCAAATGGTATAAATAATTTTATAGATACACATACACAGAGTATATACACTGTGTACGAACACATTCGTATATATATCTATGCACTTTGTGTATATATGTATGCATACACATATGTTTGAAAATACATATACATACACACACACACACACACACACACACACACATGCAGGGTGCAGTACAGAGGAATACCAGCATGCGACAGCAATCAGAAGGGGCATGGGCTGACACTGGAGACTGTAGACAAATTGCTCATGCCTAGATAAACAACCACAGTCAGTTAAAGAAATATAGACCTGGCAGCTGGGAAAAACTGGCTTTAAGGGGTAACAAATAAATAAAAATTTAAAATGTTTGACACATGAAAAAACATACCACTAACAGTAAAATCTAAAGAAACAGGGAATTGCAACCAATAAAAAAAAAATGCAAGGTGTCAAAGCATGTTAAAAAGCGTGCAAAACTAGTGACAAGCAGTTCCTAGAGTGAGGAAAAAGCAACACCATCAGTCATATCACGTTTTCTAGTCAAGAGCTTGGGATACTGATGACTTGATGCAATCCCTACCATCCTCCTCCAGTTGCTCCTTAAGGAAGACTTAGGACCAGAAAGGCAAAGGAAGACTGAATGAAACAGCAGAGGAAAATAGTAGCTACAAGGAAGTATGTGTATAAAAGTTTGAACTGTATCACTGCTGAGAATATCTTTTCTGCAATAACATTACTTTTCCATAATCATTAGATATGGAGAAAAGAGTCTCTGATTAGATTGCTAAGATTTCAACTACACCAAAATTCCTGGGTTTTTTGTCATACAAGATTTGTTTCCTTTTTTTAACTCCTGTAATACAATTTGGAGCGTAACACACACATACACTGGATTAATTTAGTTGTATTTGTTTGGGTTTTTATCTTGTTTCCTTTTTACTGAGGCCCCAGAGACAGGTCAAAGAATAACTTGTCTCACAAAGAACCTTGGAGAGCTCCACACAGATTCCTCCTTAACACCCCCCAAAAAAAAAAATTGGGAGTACTCCTATGAGATCCTCCAAAGGTATAGAAATATGCCAAAGGCTTGGGTTGAACTTATGAATTATTTTACAAGTCCCTCTGTACAAAAAAAACAATTGTAGAACACTTTCATAGTTTCAATCTCACTTCTCTCAGGCACACTGTGGCCATTGTAATGCATTTGTGTGTGTCTACATGGATTCCCTCTGTTACTGGTTTCCTGTTTGCTTCTCAACTCAGAAGGCTGTATCATTTGGATTGAACTTACAAACATCAATGTAAATCCAGAAACAGTGAGGCCTGCCACCATCTAATTCATTTCTACAGATTATTCTGTATTATATGCACATGCCTTCATATGTATGTATCTGTATATAGACATGCTGTGTTCTAGCTAACAGTAATTTTAAAATTATTATATCCATGCAAAATACAGCAGTGAAAACTTCTGCTATCTGTAGTAACACAGAAGATAACATAACATTTCAAATGTTACCATGACATTTCTTTTTCTTTCCAAATTGGAAGTGCTATTAAAAAAACTCGACAGGGAAACATTCTGTATTCCTTTAGAAGAATAAAGGAAAAGATGGATTTGGGGTTTTGTTTTAATCCAACTCCTCATGCACTGTGAAGTCTTCCCTCTCTCTCAAATACAGGCCCTGCTGAGCTACCAAACCAAGGTGTAACAAAGGTCACAGTCTCTTTAACTGTTATTTCTCTCTGAATTAAGATGCTTGCTGAAGGATATCAACAAAAGTAACAGAACAACACACTGGAAATCATAAGTTAGAATATGAAGCCAAGATGAGGAAAAGATTAATTAAACTTATTTGAATTAATTCAATTTTTATTTAATTCAAATACAATAGATCTCTTTGTCCCAAACTCAAATTGAATCTGTAACAAAATTCTTTAGAAAGAATCTATCAGTATTTGACAAAATATTCACCACTGTTCATAGCAACTGACCATTCATGCCTATATGTATGCCTACACATCAAACTGACAACAAAGCTCCGGGGTTTAAAAAATTCTGATAAATACAACTGACTTTATACCACAATGTATTTGTTTTCCTTTTACTTGGCCATTGAGATTTCTTTCCAATGATGAGTAAGTGACTGGAATTACAATACATCACATCAGTTTTCTATTCAAGTGGAATCTTTAGCAAACATAAAGGAACTCTGAAAAGAATTCATGGAAGGCCCAAGGCTGTCATAGGATCAGACCTGAGTGTGCCATCTGGTAAATGGGTTTTTTTTTTTATTTTCTTTACTTCTGCTACATAAGGTGAGTAGTTAGTGTGTAGGAAATGGCTGAAGTTTTTCAATCACTGGTTTGTGGTTTTGGTAGTGGTTATTTTCTTAAATGTGTGTGACCAAAGAATTCCTTTAGTTGTAGTGGATGACTGTGTTGCTTCTTTACCTCTTCCGGATTCCCCAACTGTTTTTCTCATTTGTTTTGTGGTGTGGACATTACAACGTTACATATTTGTCACACAGGACATCTGACCCAGCCCTCTAATTCTTCTCTTCCACTTTGGATCCTTTGCTGCTCTTTGCATCCCTCTGCCATTTGAAAGTACCAGATAGCCAGGGTGGGGTAAGGCTTGTAAGGGTCATCATCAGCCACACAAGAATTTTTGTTGTGAAAAGATGGAATAACAATGCTTGGTACGTGTCAAATTTAATTTGTATTTGTCATTATATTATCCTATAGGACAATTCATAACAGGCTATGAATTTGTGCTTTGCTTCATAATTTCTGGGATAACTTTGTGTCGGTTGACATTTTTCTTCACCTATAAATAATGAACAGAAGCAAGCTGGAGTGTCCTCCAGTTACATGTCTGTTTTAAGTTATTCCCTTGGTGGATGTTTTACTTCCAGAAGATTGAGACTCACCTTTTCACATTTTTTTTTGTGGATTAAATCAAAAATTCCTTCAGAACAAGGACATGTTTCTGCATAATGGGTTATTGGAGGCCAGCTACTGAGTTTGCATCATTTTTTCCAAGTATTTCTAAAACACAGTGTAAAGTAATAGACATCCTCTTGTATATCGCGACTTCTGGCACAAGCAGTAGTATTTTACTGTAATAGCGAAAAGATTCATAGATATTAAAAATCCAAAGAGACATTTTTGAAAAATAAGGATATTAACCTCTGTCATTCTGACCTAATGTATGACACCATTCTAATTCCCTCATCAGTTTTAGTTCTACAGAAACTACAATTCCAGTCTTAAATTATTGCAGATACAGCTACCAATTTTCAGTCAACAAAAATCTGCAACACAATGAAGAGATCCTTCTGTTTATCAAATGAAGTTTGCATAGCATTTTGCCATGAAGGCATGCACTTGTGTCTACGTATTTGTTTTAAATACATAATGAGAGACAAATATGTGTATTTTTAGAAGGGCCACTGTAGCATCATATATGTATGCACCATGAAGCTTCTATGTGCACTGTCAATGCCGCATGCTGCACACAGTTTCCATTCTGTTCCTCTCAATGCTTTTGGAATCAATTGAAGTCAAAACATCCTGGAAGAAAAGTTCAGGTTTTGCACCCCTGGTTTCAATTATTTTTAAATCTGACGCACAAACACAGCTTTTAAGATATGTGAGTGGAGTGCCAAATAAGGATCTTTTGATTTTTTTGAAATACATGTGGTTGAAATCTGAGACCTGCCTGCTGCCAAGCCACAGTATTTGGAATCAAGTACTGGCACAAGAAAATAAGCCATTGTTCAGAGTATAATTTTAAGAGGAGCTATCCTGCAAAAAGGAAAACGTAAATTCCCATACCTTAGCTCATGGTTATAGGACAATCCCATAATCCTTTGTTAAACACCTGAAATTTGAAATATAGATTCTAACAGATTCTAGCAATGTTTATCCAGGCTCTCAGAAGTAATCTGATGATATAAACTACATTAGAGACTTCTTCAATTTTTCTACATTATAAAAAGAATCAAAATTGTGAGCAGAACAGTCCATCACATCAATGTAATTTCTATTCCTGTGCTGTGTGTTTTAACGTTGTCTGGTTTTACAAACAGCTCTTTCAGTATTTTTGCCATTGACTGCAGCAGCAAAAATAATAATAGGCTCCTACTGAGATAAAAGTACCTTGAGGGAGATACTGTATTGTTAGGTATGGTCAAGCAACTTCCCATCCCTGATTTCAGATGCCAAAACACATTTGCTTTATGTATAAACACTTCAACATTTATTTGCAGGCACTGTAAGGGAGCTGGACATTCAGTCACTGTCACTCCCAGCTCTGACTGAATAAAAATATTAAAAATCAAAAATCGTTTCCGATGTTAACAAGGGCTCAGAAATGAATTTTATTACAGGTAGCTCTTCCTGGGATGGATGATGGATGAGCAAGAGAGACATGGACAAGATAAAGTATAAGATTAGAGAGACAAATTTGCTATTTAGCTTGTGAGGGTTAAGTTTACATTAGAAAACACACAGTTACATACCATGGATGTTCACATGCAAAAAGGAGTGAAGTTGAATCCTAAACTAGAAAAAAAGGCAGCTGTTCTGAAGATAAAAATGAGTCTCAAGTAGTGAAACAAAGGAAAAATACCAAAAAAAGGGAAGGAAATCATATTTCAGTTCCTTAAACAGAAAAACATGCAATAGAAGATTTGCTGACAAATGGTTTCTTCTAATCACAGAACTAACAGAGTAAATGATATAACAGCAAATCCAGTAACATCTCCACTAGTCTGGGATTTTAACAACAAATACGCTTGATGCCAGCGACACACCAAGTCACAATGTTTAAATTGGGCTTAGAATAAAAAAATATTAGTCTTAATCTCATACTCAGGACTCAACCTTCAGTTTGCTCACTCTGTCCTTTCTGAATACACATACTAGCTCAAAGTCTTTTTCATCAGTTTGCCACCCAGGTTTCACTATAAAGTCAAAGCCTAGTTAGACCCAGGTCTACCTTTGACTCGACGCAAAATTTGTAGGAATCATGCTATTTTATTTTTCTCAAAGAAGAGCAATAACATCACTGAATTTCAAGATGTGTACATTAAGAGAACGTGCCTGCTCAAACAACCCAAGTAAGAAAAACTCCCAAGTTAAATATCCCAAATTGCCTCCTGGAAGATTCTCTCAGCTTAGACACCTACTCTAGAAACCTCAGGAAACTGGTCACTGTATTTAAACCATGAGGACATTTCACTCTGACAGCTATTACTGGCCAATGGAACAAACTGGTGTCTTGACTCCAGTTTACAGAACAAACATCACATTAAGCATTACTGAGTTGCCTGGGCAGAATCCCTAGCTAAGTATTCACAAAAAACAGACCAAAGCTGCAGTTTCAGCCTCTATCAACCATCTAGAGTAAGGTTACCATCAAAGAAATCTCCATTTCACTGCACATCTTCTGGGTGCTCCGTGCCAGTGTCAGGAATCCAGCAATACTCCCACTCTGACCAGTGTTGTCATAGCTAAAAGAACTCCATATTACCACATCTTAGCCTCTTGTGATTTAGATAGGGAGATGTGAGCTGAAAGGCCTTCTAAAATACTAGGCAGACAAGTAGTTCAACAGAGAAAGTTACATAATTTCTTTGAAAAAAAGATAAAAAAAGTACAAATTGCACCTTCAATATACAAGATAAAGGGGTCAACAGTTTCCTTCTGTGCATCAGAAAGCAGAATAGGGACAGAAACAGAGAGCCTGCTCCAGTGATAGCTTCATCACTGCAGACACCACACTGCAATTAGGAAGTACGTTCTGAAGGATCTGTGGGCCAATTTGAAGAGGCAAAGCAGCCTCTGTGCACAGAGCTCAGGCTGTCGTGTAAAGCACGTGCATGTACAGAAAAAACACCTCTCAACATTAAGAGTACTCGTACACCTGCACCACTGACTATTCGGTCCAAGTTGGCTGTCTGTGTTAAAGACCTAACTTCAGCCATGTCTGGGAGTAAGATAAGGGAGGGTTATTAGAAAAAGAGAAAATAATTTTTTTTGAGCTTGCCTTACAGTCAAGGACGCTGGTTCACAAACACCAACACACTCCTTCCTCCCTGTCCATAGCATAGATTGATTTTACTTAGCTTCCCAAATTGTCTTAAGGCACTTAGATAAATGGAAACTATTCCAATGTTTATGCTGTCCTCAAGAGTTTTTCCTCAGATTGCTTTTTTCTTAACTAATCAACTCTTCCTTTCTCTGCTCATCTTTTCCTTGGATTAACACTCATTATGTGATATGTAACGTTTAGAGTGATGTAGTGCCAGTATGTACTGACATAGTGTGGACAAAGCCCACCCCAGATCAGCATTAGCAAAATGTGGGGTGTGTTATGCCTGTGTGTATGTGCATTTGTATGCACTGTAAAGAAACAGAGTTAAACTTATGGCAATGCCTGTCATCTGGCTTCAAGCCTTTGTCAATACTCTAAAATAACCTCAACCAAAATATTTTCTTTTGATGCAACAGAAGCATTAATGCATGATAGATACATTTGGAAATTATTTATCACTCATTAAGGATTCTCTAAATAGAAAGGATGTGAAACACAGAGTACATGCAAGGTCTATAAACTGACTTCCTTGGTTTCTGAGGTACCAAAAAATCTCACGACATTGAGCAAACGACGCTCAAGAAGCAGTTGGTAAAAAGGTACAAAGATCACACTGTGCTCAAGCAGAATCTTAAGGCATGCATTTGTTCAGGATTACCTTCATCCAGGCACTCTGCTCCCCTTCACTCATTGTGCCGGCTTCGTCTTTTAACTATAAGATTTTCCTTTCCACATGTGGTATATAGAGCACCCAAATAAAATCTAGCTGGGAAAGTTAAGGGGGACACTGACATGAGTCACCAGGCAGAAGGGCCAGTAGAGGATGTGAACTTACAGAAAGATACTGACACAAACAGTTGATGATTGCTTCCACCATTCTTCAAGCAATACTAAGTAAGGTATAGTGATCCTGCATCATCTGGAGGCCTTCAATTAGCCTCCTTTAATTAGCATCCTCATTTACATTTTCTAAAATGTGTAACATAACATTTCAGGGAAGTCAACATGCAAATGGTTTAAAGCCGCTAAGCAGGCGTCTGCTACTGCACGCAATGAAAAGCGGTCTCTTCAACAGGTGCATAGTTTCTGTACATGTGGCTTTTGTCTATTGACTCTATTTTATTATTAGAAACATGCAGATTTGGGTCAATTTGGGTTGTCCTCTGCAATTATGGAAAGTGTTAATCCTACTGCAAAAGAAGCAGGTGGATCTGTGCTTAGCTTGCCCACTGTCTCCACACAGTCTGTCTTGGCACAACACATCTACTGCCTGGAGATAAATATCTCACTTCTCAGCATATTGTTCATGAAAGATGTAAATTCTTTTAAGAACTCTTAAATAAAGTTTCTTTCTCATGATGGATGAGCTCCACTGTGTAAACTCCAAGAAGAAAGTCTGTTCCCAGCAAGATTCTCATGAAAAACCTGGGAATCTCTTTCTGCTTCAAGTATAATCACAGTGGTGTTCACAACCTGGATTTATGAGGTAAATAGATCTATTAGCAACAGTACAATTAAACATGAAACTGAACAAGATTCTAACTACAAACTCTATGACCACTGACCAAATATAGTAATATTTAGACACTTCATAAACAGAAAATCGAATTTAAAAATTACAGTTGGCAAAAAAATCCATTATGCAAGATACAGTAGTATATGAGCAAATAAAAAAAGGTACCCTTATGGTACAGTTTTCTTCACTGAAATTGCTGTTCTTCTTTTTTAACTACAATTAAACCATCACCAACACATTCATGGGATGTGGTACAATGAAACTGAGGCCCAACGTGCTCAATTGTTCCAGTTTGCGCTCTTAATAAATGCATTTACAAAATAATGCTTTCCATCTCTCCACTGAAATGTTTTCCATGTGGTAAAGAATGTTCAGGTCTGACTCTGAACTCACACGCTGTAATACAAGGCAAATTTAAAATGAGTAAGGCCATTCTGTGGATTAAAAAGTCAAGGATGACCTGTCAGTTCTGTTGACAAAGGATTTGTGGTTTCCTACAGACATAAGTTTGCATTCCTCACTTGACAGGCAGATAGATCTGTTCTTTTCCTTTACTGAAGCCCATCTATACTGATACAGTTTTATTATACTTAAATATTATTACTAGAATCAGATCAAATGCATGTCAGTTCAATGAGGGCCGGCTATGTAGCAGAATCCAGTAACACCATATTCTTCTTAATAGATCTTGGTACTGAAGAGTAAATTATAACTGGTGACTAAAGCTTCACATCGTTCTAAGCACAGGGAATACTATTATTCCCACATTATGGACTGGGAAACGGGGACACACGTCCTACATTAATTGTCTAATGTTACAAAGCACTTTGGTGACAAAGCTGGAAAGAGAACTTGACTCTTAAACGTTTAAGCTACTAGGTGAGGGAAATAGTTTGCCAGCCTCCCACACACACATAAATGGAGTTTTGCTGTTGATCTGTTCAGTTATTTGGCACTGAAAATAGTTACAAATTTAACAGCTACAGCCATAACTTCATCAAGCAAACCGTTTCACAAATATGACAACTTCTTTATAAGGAAACTTACTCTCCCAGTAACCTGACCCGCTGGCCTGACACCACTGATGTAATCCAGGGCAGAGGCTCCGAGTAGCATCTGGTAAAACATGATGATTCAGTGGAATCTGGTAAAACAAGAATTGGAAGGGCCAAATATATCTTTGAAGGAATTCCACTGAAGCTTGAAAAGGAGGGAAGCCAGCACAACGATGCCAACAAGATTACATCAGGGATTAATCTAGCCTGAGATCAACTTCACCTTCCTCTCTTAACTACTCCACTTAGATCCATTAACTGGCTCCACAGCACCATTCCTCTGGAATTAAAACAGCCTCCCCAACTTTAAGGCTTCGCTCACCTCTGCTCCTGACAACTTCATCTCAATTCCCATGACTGTCTGGCTCAAACACTGCATTAGCTCCCCTCCCCTCTGCTCCCTTCTCCCTCCTGGCTCATACAGCTACAATTTCATAGTTGCAGGCCACAAGCCGCCTGCACAAACCGTACACCAAGGAGACAGTTGCTCTTTCTTCATGCTTAATTGTCTCTTCCCATGCGCAGGCTGCACTAATGAGCTTGGTAATCCATTGCATCACCCCACTTCTCCCCAGGTAAGCTCCTACAAGAAACTTTGCAAGTTCCTCCCAGGGATCTCTGCTCACATCTCTTCTGGACCTTATGGCAAGGAGAAATATAGAGATTAATGGAATTTTTTTCCACTGAAAATTCTCTACAGTTTAATTTTCAGAGACAGTCTCTGCATTTCTTGCTCAAAAAATGCTCAAAGCTTTGCAGTGGCCTTTACTGTGGGGGTGCTGCTGGGGAGAAGGTTTAGGGGTTTTTTCATTCCTCAAATGATCATGTTTATGCAACCACAATTAGGTTTCTTTGTTTGTATTTTGGTTTGTTTTTTAAGGGAAAACCCTAAAATTGCATTGGGACAAAGGAAAAGATTCCAACCTAGTTCTAAAGACACATCCTCCCCTTGGCCTCCATCCCTCCCCTGCCAGCACTGGGCAGAGCACTTGCTTGGGAGCCAGAGAAGAATCCAAAAAGGCATAAAAACAGTAAGCTAAAATCTTCCAGATAGAAGAGTACAAAAGTCATTCAATAAAACAGCAGAAATCTAGAATAACTGGTACACTGGGTACTTGACAGTGTGAGATACGAAGTGCCTTTTTTTTTTTTTTTTTTTTGTTTGGGGTTAACATCATCTTTATTTCTTCACTGCATGATCCAAAAGAGACTGAATGGATATTTAGGAGGGACAATGAGATCAAACAATCACGTTAAATTGACATTTTGAGCTGCAGCTCTAAAATATCCTGCACTTACGATTTCAGAGAAAACCCAAAATTCCTTCCATTGCATCTACAGACAGCCTGGAGCTACTAATCAAAGCGTGGAGTTACCTTCCCTTTCCCCTATGGGACTTAAGTTAAAACAATTATCAGGCTTGGCAACAAATTGTGCCAATGAAAATTCACAGGATTTTTGTGCTGCCCTAAGGGAACTGAATTCTTTCATAGCCTGGACTATCTCTTTATTCAAGCTACTGCCTTCATGAGTGCCTGACCTGTCAGTCAACATTACCTGATCTCAATCCCATGAAGCATAAAGGAAAGGGGAACTGAAAACTCTTCCCATTCCTGGATAGTATTCCCTAAGTCTCTTAATACAACAGGAGACAAGGAAAGAGGATCTCTTGGAGATCTTCTCTTGGAGACCTTGTTTCACCACAGTTCCTCCCTCAGTCACAGATGCTCACACACTTGCACACACATACTTATATTCCCCATAACAAGTGGCAATTATAGCAATTGCTGGCTTGGAAAGTAAATGGGAAAATGTTTAGTCTATTTTTAACAGTCTTTAATGCAATTTAGCAGCTGCAAACAAACAGAGTGCCAGCAGCATACAAGCAGCCTTCTGGATACCACAGTTTGGGAACCTCTGTGCTACTGGATCACATCTAGCACACACATCCCATGGCTGTGCTTCTATTCAGAGACCACTGCCTCAGTGTGGGAGCAGGAAAGACAAAAATGAGTAAAAATAATATCAATATACTGGCAAGAAAGAGACCTAGAGATCTCCAGGATCGAGCAGAAAAGTACTGAGATGACTGAAGAAACTGTCCTGCAAAGAGTAGATCTGTAGACTTGTATGTTCTGTGTCTGTTTACTGCAGTAACTCCTCTTTTCCCTTTTCTCACACCAGTGTACTCCCCAGGGCATCCTCAGCATCTCCCCCAAGCTCCCCCTGAATGCTAGGTCAGGAAGCAGCATGTGCCTGGTTGCCTCCAAGGTGGCTTACCAGTTCAGCAAGGATTTATACCAAAGGACCAGAAAAAATGCAGAGAGAAAGGGATAAATACAAATTTACACACTAACTTTTGTGCAACGACAAAAAAGGGGGCTCCCAGATGGCCTTTTTCACCTTGCCCAAACACTGGTTTCTCTCATATCAGTAGCAGCTTACTGCCTTTGACCTCCATCCTTACCTTTATCAACAGATTAAAAATATATCAGCAGAAAATTACTACACAAGCAGGCACAGCATAACTGTATCAACATCACTTCCTAGGAAAGATGGCTAAACCCAAGGAAAGTTTAGAGGAAAAGAGAGAAGAATAAAACCTCAGAAGAGGTGAAGACACTATCAAGTAAAACAGAGGTAATATTTATCTGCCATCAGCGATCTCTCAAGAGGCTGCCAAAGGAGATGGCCTATCCTGTACTCTACATTGTTTTTATCAGAAAGGCAATTATTTTAAATCCTTTTCCCCAAGAAATAAGTGAGTGAACAAGAGAGTTCTGTAAGAAGATCAATCCTAAAATAAAGTATCTATTTGGAATCCCACATTTCACACAAATCTAAGGTGCAAGAGCCACAAAGAGGTAACCAACTGATCAAGATTTGCCCCTTGGAAGCAAGACAACGTGTGTGCGCGGGGATGGCCAGACTCTGGATGTTTCCAAGGTATTACTGATGTATACTGCTTTTCTCAAAGAGCCACTACAGAGAATAGTAAAAAAGGACTGTCCAAGAAATAACCTCTGTGGTCAAGTAGAACTAAACTTTCTCCTGGTACAAACTAGGAAAATTCCAGTGAATGGAGCTGCTTTCTTTTATGCTGTCAGAAACAGGTCGGTTGAATTGGCAGAAGTTGAGGTAGCCCATCACAGTATACCACAGAAAAAATACTGCAAGTAAGAGTAAAATAATTTTCTTTAAAAATATTGAAAGAAAATAAAATTCAGTTTTACACTGGGCTTATGCATATTTCATTTTAAAAAAAAAAACCTGACCAAAATTTGCCTGTTTGTCATTAAAAATAAAAACTTTTCCTCTAATAGTAGAATGACAGTATGTTTCACTACTGCCAGATGCATCAAATTATGCTCAGTGTCCTGCACTGAAACAATTAAGATCCACTGGTGTTTATTTTAATAGCACCACTACCATTTAGCAGAAGGTTCAAAAAGGCTTTTTGTAGTAAAGTGCTGTGCTAGTGATATGGCCAAGCTGACAAGTTCTTAGCAAAATTGCAAATTGGGGTGTTATCAGTACCAGCTTAAATCTTGCATCCCTTTACTTATTATCACAGATCAAAGCATGAGTTGTACAAAACAAGGACAGACACACCTACACCATGTTCTTATTTGTTGATTTTATTCCACTGAAGATAATCTTCCTAAAATTGCAGGAGACACTGATAAATATAAAACTCTAAGGAGACGACTCAAAAGCATTTGTTGGTGTAATACAACAACTTCTATTCCCTTCCTCTCAGCAACTTAGGCCCACGTTGGCTATCTAACACATGCTCAGGGTGTTCGATTGCCACAGAGGTGGTAATATGTTACTGCAACAACTCAGCTTCTTGGGCTAGAAACACCATCACTGATGCTGCAGGTACCACAGGTACCAGCAGTAATGACCCTTCCAGCACTATTGCTCTTCCAGGGCTCTTGCAAGAGCATTCCTTGTGTTCAAAAAAACTAGTGGTTTGCCATTCCATCAGATTGCCTTGTTCATTCCTAATGATTTTAAAGTACTTTGCACTTTCTTTAACATGACATCTTCTGAATTAAGAAAATTTCAAAACAGATGCTTGGGTTAAAAACATAGCTCTTTTTTTTTTTTTTTCCCTTAAGCACTAGACTGCTCTCTTATGGGAAGCAAGTTTATATGTATCATCTGGTTGCAGAATGCTGCTTCAGGGCTGGAGCACTGGAAGCATTTAGCAATTTTTTTAATTTTTTTTTTTTGTCTCTGCACTAGAAAACCTCAAGAGAATTCCCGGACTTTAGAACTTGCTGGATGTCAGCAAAAGTTATCAGAAATAGGTAATACACACAAAAGTCTGTATTAAAAATATCCAAACTATTTACCACAATGAAAACATCTTTACAAAAAATACATTCTGTAATGTATATAGGTTATTCTGAACTGCCCACAAATGCTGCTTGCTTTTAAGACAGACCTTGACTGGACCTTTCTTTTACTGCCTTATAGTATCACAAATTGTCTTTTTGGTATTAGCTGCAAAATTGTTTTCCCTCTATTACAGATTTCAGTTGTTGGGTTGTTGACAGTTACACTACTGTATTTTCTTCACAGAATAAACAAAGTTGTGACTTGTGTTTGTGAATAGTTGCATACATGTATTTTATAGAGGTCAGCAAAAAGTTCAGAATTATATCCCCCAAATCTCATAAGTAATGTAAGCAACAAAATTAATTCTGATAATTAGCCATTAAATGTATCTGCATGTTTCAAAAATAAGGAGATGAAAAGAGACTTCCATGCTCTAGAAAACCTAATCTAACTGGAAATGTCAAGCTTATTAGGGAACTAATGGAAGTACCAATAAAAATATTCATAGGTCACAGCACCATAATGCTAAACTTTAAAAATCCAATGTCAAAAGGTCAAAAATCCATATCTTTTTTCCAGTATTATTGTCTTTAAGTTAAACCATATTTTCTCGCCTGATGGGAAATAGTGCCAGAATCCATTCCCGTGAGCTGATCACTAAAAATCCAGTTTGAGACTCATGCAGAGCACCTAGGTCTGCTGTTTGCAAAATGTGTCAGATCACTCCATAAAAAGAAACAGACTGAAGAGTTCTGGTAACTGCCTGACACATTAATTTATAAGATTTATGACTTTTATATAAAGGTAGGATTAGCACAATGTATAAAAATTCCAATTGCTGACAGAACATTTACAAAAGAAAAAAACCCTACTGTTTTCAATAATTTGGAAAAAAATAAGTAACATTTCCCCCACCTTATGTATTTTTTCTTTTCCTTGAAATGCTCCATATCTTTCATCACACCACCTTTACAAGCAAAGACTGCTCTCCTGTCTATTACATACCTTCACTCTCCAGAGGAAAACTATTCCAGAACTAGGTCTTGTAACTAATGTGGTGCAAGTTCAAATGAGAAACCAAAAATCATGTTCTGATTTCCCACCCTTCTGTTTACTTGCTTGTCTTTAGTCCCCAGTTCTCATGCAGTGTCAGCTGTTTGCATGAATTACAAAATATTTTTTTAAAGAAAAGCTCAGAATTCAAACCTACCAATACATATTAATTTGGTTTGATATATATGAACACATTACAGATCTAAGTATAAGTAATCACAGATTCCAAATATAATACGCCCTCTTCTTCTACTTACTAGTTCTCCTGTTATTTTAAGTAGAAATAGGTTTGCATTCTCAGATGCAGACCCAGCAAAGCCTTGAGGCAGTCATATGCTTAAAAAACACAGTTGCAGGCTCAGGTGAATGCCAATTTCATAATTCTACATTTCTTATTACCAATGATCTCCCAAGGCTTGATCAAAGGAAATCACAAGCCCACTACACCTTCACCCCAAGACAAGCACTAACAGAAATCCACAGCAACTTCTGGTAGCCATACAAAGGCCATTCTAATGCATTTACAACAAGCCTATAATTCCCATGATGCAATCTAAATTATAAAAGAATCAAATCGATAATGTGAGTGAACACTGGACAAAGTATAAATGGGAAATAGTCATTTGAGTGTGAAACAGACTTTCATTACAATTAGCTGTGCTTTCATATTTATTTTCTGCAAATACTGAGTCATATGAATTTGTTGTCATTGTAAATTCACTAAAAGAAAGTTTAATTATAAATAGCTTTGACTATCAAATTGCATATGTAATTGCAACTGGCACTACTCCATTTTGCAGCACAGCTTATCCAATCAAGAAATAAAAACAGTTCTGTGACTGCAGTGAACAAAGAACCCTTTTCCAGTGCTCCTTACTGCTTCAGCTTAAATCCGGGGCTATTATAATATTGGCAACCTTCACACAGAAAAATCATTGGTATTTTAAGCACTTTCTCATTTAGATCTGCCCTGAACAGTCAACTGATGCGGTGAACAGAGTGGTGGCCCGTAATAGTCCATGGCGTGTTATATTAAAAAAACAAAACAAAACAAAACACACCAACTAAACAAAAAAATAACCCACACAGCTTAAAATGGGGTTAACAAAAGTGTAAAATTTATCCTTCTGTAGAAAAGTCCATATACACAGTTACAGAAACTGCCTAAAGAGAAATTGTTTGCTGAAGGAATTTCACAGCTATTTTCAAAACATGAAGGTATGCAAGATACTTGGCTTTTGTACAAAGGCCACAAAGTACAGTGAAATTAGTTGAACATTCATTACGAATTATCTTTGCTCTACTTCCCACAGCTTGACCAGCACTTTGAATTATACTCAGAAGAAAGCAGATGGCCGCAATGTCCTTGAAAGCTTATTTTACCCTTGATCACCTTCCTTGATAGTTCAAGTTTTGAATTCCTTCTCAAGGTTACTCCTTATAGACCAGGACCTGAATCACCATGGCCTATTCCAAGTAAGCACAGGCGCCTCCCCAGCAGCTCAGCTGAAGAACGCTGCTGAGCAGGTCGTGACCTCTCACCGCTCTGACTGCAAAGCTAATTCACTGTATTCTCAACCAACACTTGAAAGCGTAAGTGGCTTATAAATTCATGTATGAAAATAAGGCAAGGATTCTGGATGACAGCACTGTCTTGAAGTGTAGGCAACTGCCTGTGGCTCCAGGCTGTACACAAAGCAAAATTCCCTCCTACAACAGTTCATCAATATTACTTGGGATCCAGGACTGACAGAATATTTGCCTCCACTAAGGAAAACCACTGTGCTACCCACAGCAAGGGCGGCAAGCAGGAACACAAATGAAACTACTTTCAAACTTCAAGTACCATATTTGTTTCTAAAAGTGTCTAAAAAGTATCCTTAGAAGAGTAACAGTCCCCAGTCATTACAATCTCAGAAGTTCCATCTCTAAAACATTTTCAGGTGACAACTGTCACTTTTTCCCCACTAAAAGAAACCACTGTCAGGAAAGCTCTCATTTATGACAGACAGCATGCTTTTTACAGTGGAAGAGAACTCTGGGGGGGGTGCCACATAGAAACTAGTCAATTAGTGAATGAAAAACTAGTGAATAATAAGGTTTTTACAGATTTTAGATACTATAATATCAGAGTCCTGAAATCATCACCTCTGACTAAAAGCAGCACAACTGTCATGCACAAAAAAGAATGTCTCTGTGGAATAGCCCATATAGTGCTGAAAGTAGCTAGCGTTACAATACTCAGTTTGAAATCTTTCCTACCTCACTTCACAGCAGCATTCTCCATTCCGTAAGATTACAGGTCACCAATTTCTTTTTAGATGTACTCTGCTGTATATTCTGCTCCACACATTACTGTAAATTCATGTCAATAGGAAAAGAAACGAAGCATATTACACGTATTACTGACGCCATGTCTGGATGTTCTGGTCAGAAACATTTTAGCCTTTGTCATATACCATGACACAGAGGTCAAGGGAATGGACAGGGAGAATTCCCTTCTCTTGGTATTACTATCCTTATAGCAAAAGTAAAACAGAGGGATAGGGTTTTTTTCATTTATAGCAAGTTAAAACATAAAGTGAACAGCAATCATATTGAAAGCTGGGTCCACTAGTGAAAATCTCATCTGCCATCCAGGCAGCCAAGATGAGAAAGATCCTTACATTTTCTAATGTACATTCTAATGTAATGATGTGCATAAACTATACAAGTGTTAAAATACTTGAGTACTCAGCACATTTGGTAAAATCTGGCTGAGCAAGTTATCTAGGCACTTGTAGGATCCCAAAAAGGGCTTTTTTTTAATTTAGGAAATTTTACAGGAAATTAAATAAAAATGTGTTTTTCTAACTAACTGGAAGTGCATAGCATAAAAAAGAAAAACAGAATCTATAATTTAACATCAATATACGCCTGCTGTCCTTATGTCCCACCAGTTCATAAAACTAAGAGCTGTTCTGCATTCAAAATGTGCTAACCAGCAATCCATAAAAGTATAATATCTAGATGAAAAATAAATTTAAAACCTCAATGCCTCTCATACCAGCCACCTACTCTTTTTTGAGTATTCTGGCAAAGAAAATGTTACTGCTGCCACAGACCTGTTGTTCAGTCACTCCCTTGCCACCCAAGAAGTCCAAGATCCTTTTTCCAAATTCCTACTTGAGGCATTGCGATATATCACGAGATGTCAGGTAGCCAGTCCTAACCAAAGTACAACATCTTGGGACAGACTGTAGACTCCCTGGATAAATATCATAGCTACTCAGAAAATCTCATGTCATCACTTCAGCAGTCCAGCTTAAGCTAAACACTTGGCAAGGTACCAAGAGTTATGTCACAGGAGCAGAAGACATGGTTTGCAGATCTGGAAGAGCAAAGTGATGGACAAGGTGGTGAAGAAAGGGAGATTAAATCCCCTGTTACAAAATGCAAGGTTAAAGAGTGTGTTTGTGGATAGAAGAACGGTGAGGGAGAGAGGGGGATTCTCCTTATGATAAAGATGAATTCCAGTGATTGATGGGAATTCCTAAGGGTTATATGAATGCAGACAACAATCATAAATCTCTGCTGCTGCACACACTTACACACAGTAACAGCTCTTCCCTTGTTTTAGCTGTGCACTAGAAGACTGAGAGTTTAGACCAAAGCAGAGTTATAGGCAATAAAGCAAGTGTAGAGACACAGAAAGACGTTTAGCGGACTTCAGCTTGAACGAGAAAAGTAGACAATATAGCTTCAAAACATGTCTTAGACAATGTCCATAAAGTAAAATGACAGAAAACAGGAAGCAAATTTACATCCAGCTAAACGACAGAAGAGTTTCAATTATGAAACCACCAACTACCAGATTTTATTCTTATTTCAGAGAAACTTAATTCTAAACTGTGATTATTATTGAAACTTAGCTAGCTCACAGATGCAGGCAAGTTCCAGACATCTCATTACATCAAACCCCTCTACTTATACTTTGGTAACTGGCATACACAAACAATCCTGTAATTAAGTCTTAAAAGATATCTACCCAGTTACATGACTTCTGTGTTGTTTCAATACCATGTAATTATAACAAACAAATGTAGCTAATATGCTTACTTGTACCCAGTATTCCATGAGTAAATCTAAAGAGACATGCTTGCAATAATCTTTCATATTTATTATGGGGGAACCACGTCAGTAGGTCTGAATTAAAACCCAATTTGTTGAATTCTTGTAAGTGAAAGAAAGAGCTACAACTATCAGAGCTGCACCCAATGAAATGTAGTAAATCCATGATACATAACTACAAAGGATAACACTAAAACTGTAAGAAATAACATATTTTCGTCTATACTTTCTATGAAAAATGCTTTTCTCTCTTCTTAACACTTCCCCCCCCCAGCTCCCCAAGCATCCAGGTGGTAATTAATTTCTCATTTACACTTTGAACAAGCCACTACAACACAGAATGTGACATCTTCCTTTCCTTCCCGTGGAGCTCCAACAGGCTCATCTGGTGGGGCTCAGATGAATTAAAAGGCACCCAGGAAGCCAGGCATTTCCAGGAGCCAGGTGCTTCTGGCATGGCCCTTATCCCTGCGGCTGGCACATCCCAGCCATCCACAGGCTCCAGGAGCATCAACAGCACACTCGGTGCTGGGAAACATTGGCAGGAAGGAAATGCCACAAGAAAGCTTTCTCCAAATAAATTCCTCTTGTGAATAATGTTGCCTCTCCAGTTAAGGATGAATTACCAGATTTAAAGATTACATCAGGAGGGAATGGAAAAGACTTGAAAAATAGCAGTTAACATGCTTGATTTTCTGCACTTGCAGCCAAGAAAAACTACTTTTACACGCTCCCAGAAGACCTTTGATCAGACGCTGAATTCCCAGGTGTTTCAGTGCTGCGCTCTACCCCCGACCCTCTTTTTTTAATCCAGTTGAGGGGAGAAAAATAATTTTCAAAAGCATCAGATATGTGTGCCTCTAAATTACTTTGCAGGTGACATACTGGGCAAATGTGCCAGAAGGTAGTTACGTACCAATTAGCAAACCAGATTCTAACATGCAGACATTGTTGCTGTTCTTCTGTAATCTGTAGTTCCTCTGTGTGGAGAAGTTATTTGTTGAGTGGCCTGTGAAATAGTTTCAGAAAACTACACTGCTGAGCAAAGAGAGGCTTCTGATTAATATTATTACTTCATCTTACTGTAACTGAGCCTGTTGTCTCTTATCCTACCATAGTAAGCATACTACATACTAACAGTCAATTCCAACCCTGGATTTTCTCAATCATCACAGTAACAGAGTTTGATAGTTTTCTTCTATTACTTTTCAAATATTGACATGCCAAATGATGTAATTGCAATTTTGTACAATGTTCATTCTACTTAAGACAAAATCTTAACTCATTAAGCAATGCATATGAAGCCCAAGTGAATACATAAATTTTTTTCAAATACCATAGACAAGATTAATTGGAGAGATGGCTCTGAGACACTAGAAAGCAATCTGACTAATCCAACACAAACTCCTTAAAATAGGCCACATAAAGTGACTTACTAAGTCACATTTTGCAGGAAGCTGAGAGAAGTCCTTGCTCCAAAGATGCCATTATTTAAGATCTCAGTCTGTAGAGCACTCAGAAACAGCTGAAACGTGTGTATAAGACTTTGCCTAACTGGGGCCTAAATGAACAAAACGAGAATGACGTAAAAAATCTACAAATCTATATAAATAAAAATTTACCTCAATCTACAAAGAGTTGTAAGCGATCCAGTGCTCAGTATCACAACTTCTAAACTGCAATTCCCTGGCCACCAGCAGAGAGAGCATCCCACCCTTGCCCAGGCTTCAGGCACCCTAAATCAGC
>NW_010326390.1:47926-88710 GCF_000700745.2 Antrostomus carolinensis
CAACTCTGAACTCTGTCTTAAGACCTTTACTTACAAAGCCACACACAGCCCACGGTTCTTTATTTGTTCGGATTCTGCTTCCTGGATTAGGGGAAGGGAAGGTTGTTTCTTAACATAAAAAACATGTCAGTAGCATCACCCTTTATATGCAACAGAAGAGTCATTGGAGCAGTCATCAACCACCTTGCTAAGCCAACCAAACCCATGCCCACACCCTTCAGCTTATATCCCCAACAATCTCCTTCTATATGGAAATGATTTCACTTTGCATAGAGAAATTGGGGCAAGAAATAAATTCAGGAGGTAGGATGTGCACATATGAAGAGAGTGGGGCATTTAACTTCAGCTGTTGGGCGACTCATCAGTAAGGGAATAGTCTGAGGAAGAGCTGAAGTCGAAAGCCATATGAAATGCTCTAATACTGTGTTTCAGAAAAAAAAGAAACCTCATGTATCTTTTTCTTTACTGACATTAGTAGATTAAGAAGGTTGGCAAAGCAAGTATCCACAGGAAAACAAAACAAACTAAACAATGACAACAACAACAACAAAAAAAAAACCCACACAAGGCAAGGTAAAAGGAAAACAGAATCTAAATGACTTTTAGCCACTACTGTGGATAAATGAATAGTCATAATCTTAAAGGTAACAAGGAATTTGAAATTCCTTTGGAGAAGAAGAAAAAGAAAAGGACAAGTTGTTTGAATCCCAGTGAGAAAAGAGCGGGAGCTGTGTTTAGAAAGTCAGACTAATACCATTTGTGCCAGACAAGTAGAAATAATCTAGACAAAACAAAGGAAAAGCAGATACAGATTTTAGCAATCACGTAGCACAATAAAAATGGGATGAGATTCATTGCACAATGACCTGAACAGCTGAAAAATGACAAAGTTGCTTTCCTCATGACAGTCCTCCGACTGCCAGGGAATGAAAAGGAAGAGGAAGAAGTCATATTTTCACATATGGGAACTCTCCCTTCTGGATAACCGTCTTTGAACAAATCAATTTATGTTGTAACTCGGTTTCTTACTCATGTTCAATACTAAAATGACACAATTTATCTTTAAAAATAAAATTCCTCATATTACCTACATACAATTTGAGAATTTATTTGCCAACTAGCAAAGTGAATTCTTCATGTTACCTTCAATTTCATATATACTTGAGATAAACTATGGCTTATTAACAGTATGTGCTATGTATACAAAAAATAAAAGCATTAAAGTAACGTGGATTAGAAAATAAGATGAAAGATACACTGTAATTCTGTTTTCCTTTGTAAATATCTGCTTGAAATGAAAATACCTTAACCACTTTGTTTCAATAATTTAGTTTCCATGAAAACATTTCAATCTTATGTTAAAGTCTCAAACCATTTTTTAGTGTATCTTTGGATATCACAAAACCACAGATTTGATCCTCCTGGACAATGAAAGCACTGCCTAGGACAGTATGGTTAATAACAAATGATATAATGTGAATTACTATTTACTAAACTAACCAGAAAATAGGTTGTTAAATTTGTCAACCTCTGAATAAGAGCAATATAAATATTCCACAATATTACTAACAAGGACTTCAAGAGGCTTTCAACCAACAGCTTTCAAAAGAAATCCAAGAACTCAATGTAATTTAGTCAAAACTAACAAGACACATGCAGCTTTGCATCAAAACTACACAGAACTATCCTGATTAATTGGAAATCTTATACTGTCCCAAGTTTTTCTCAAAAGGAAGCCAACATCTACAATTATGGTTTTGTTGTTTGTTTTAAATCCATGCTAATCTATTCCTTTAGTTTTTAAAAAAAGATGGTCTGAAGTTCATGAGCTGAGCCATATATAAAAATAGCAGCAGCAAGATACAGTTGTGATAAGAAAAAAAAACAAACACAAAATCTCATTTGCAACATTTCAGCCCCTGTCACAGTCCTGCCTTTTCCTCTTGCAAAGCTGTTGGACCAACACAAATTGAGGAAAACACGTTGGGCTGGCTGCCCAACGGCCTTCTGAGGCTGCTGAAAAAAACGGCAACGGCCTGGCCCTGTCTTGTTCTGGCCCAGTTCCAACTACACCTGGACCCATCCCAGGCTTTCAGCATTACCCACACTTTGCTGTTCTCCCTGGGGTTTCTCTGTACTCACAGCAGGGAAAAATCTTTAATTACCTGATTAAGGTAGCTTCTGCATTGGCAGAGCTGAGGTGAAGCCAGGGAAATGGGGCTAGCTATGGAACACAGACTTGTATGTGTACTGAAAACAAATACTCACATCAGAAGAGTCTTAAAAAAAAAATGAGAAAAATATTCTTCTCTGACTTCTCTCCAGAGATTTGTCAGAAGCACTTTTGTGGAGGAGAAGTGCAATTAGTTAAGAAGCATCAGAGACTTCTGGTAATTGGCTATTCTCAACATAAAGTAATGGGAGCCTTTCAGAAAGGGTTAACATTTCACATATGTTTGCACTATGTTTGTTCACTCATGCAAATGAAATAGTCATTAATTGCACTCTTCTGTATTGCCATAAAGAAAAATCCATTGCTTGCCTTGCTATCATTACAACACATTACCAGTTTCCACTAAGAAACTCACAGCTGGATCAGTTTTCCAGTACAAAATACAAAAGCTTACAGACCACCACTAGAAGTTTCTTAAACAGCTTTTTTTCCCCCCTTCAAAAAATACAAATAATTACACTGTGACATAACATTTCTTTAATCAGATGGTAGTCATTTGTAAAGAACTTGTGCTCGTTAACACTTCAACTATATAGCCACATAAGGTTTATACATGCCTTTCCCCAAATTCTTCTATACTGAAATGCAGAAAAGAATGAAAAAGGAGATACCAAAAGAAACAAAAGTGTGGACTGTAAAACTGGAACAGTAGGTTGAATGTAAATTCCCATCAATTTATACTAAATGGTGAAACTGTCAAAGGGGAAGACTTCATATCAAAGGTCACACTTTATTTCTGTTCTTAGGCTTTTCCCTCATGCTTTCAATAAATTGCTTAGCTTTAGCAAAAAAAAAAGTGTCTGTGTTAATGTAACAGCCATATGTTATACTGTTAAAGAGGTTAGCCCAGCTTTCACAGATTCCTGAGTTCAGCTACAGCTTGCGTGCATCTGGTCTTTGTCTAGATTTATTAATAGCATGGCAAGAAATCTAAATTATGCAGCAGTGTCAGAGAGATCATGCAGCATACATTTACTCCAAACTAAAGTACAATATTCACTTTAAACCTTTTAATGAGCTTTTTTTAAAATAAAACTGGACAATGCATCAGAAAATACATTTGAGAACAATCCTGCTTTGAAAGGCTGATGAATTAGATGATCTAACCAGTATTTTCCAGCTATATTTTCCATGATAATTTTCTCTTATCTCATTGTTCCAGTTCAGTATCCAGGCCCTACTCAGAGATTATCTTTTAGACTCAACAGCCCAGAGGTTTGATGTGTTGCCTTCTGGTGGTTCAAAAAGCCATTTGGGAAGTGTACAGCATCCCCCTCCTTGCCCTGCCCACCACTGCACCTGCACAGCTCAGGCAGCGCCGGGCTGCCTCTGCAGAAGCTCTCCTCTGTCCAAGCACAACCCAGCCCACACACAGGTGCTGCTGAATGAGACAGGAAGATTTTCAACTCCCTTTTCCTTTCCTCTCCAGAGCTTATGAGCATGAGAGATGCTGTTTCCTTTCCCATCCGTTAGGATATTTTCTGCAGTACCAGATGAAGGAGGGCTGGCAGCACAGCCCACGATACGTAACACGGGATGTCTCAGTCCCAATGGTTTGACGGCTCTCAAGCTCCCTCCACCCACACAGAGACTCCTACCCTAGGAGAGACTCTCTCCCTGTTCCTCTAAAGACCAGCTGTCCTGTTAAGGGAAACCACAGTTTAAAACGTTCTTGGTGGACAACAGCCACTCCATAAAACCAACAGGCTACACTTTGGAACCCCATGTCCTGTTCAAAGCTCTGTTCCACACACAGAAGAACTCGACAGCTATGTCCCCATAGCCTTCTGAAAAGCAGCCTCGATGCCACTTTTGACTTTATGCTTCCTACCCACACAGGTAATTAACAGCCTGACTGTCACTCTGGCTTAAAGAATCTAAACTGCACTTAGAGAAAGGAAAATTTAGGCCATCTCTTGGTGTACCGTACCATAACAATTCATCCAGACCTGATGATAAAGAGACTGGATCTATTTTAGCTTCTTCAAAATACTCGGCCTGAAACCAGAGCTGCAAACATGTCAATAAGTAGGATGGCAAGTGAGTCTGTATTTAGGAATGAGCTTGGACTTGCATTCCACTGGTAGCAAAGATATTCTTCATTGCTTCCAGCAATAGTAGCTAACAGACACTTGTATCAAAAGCTCCATCACAGCTTTACAGCATCAAGCCATCCATACAAAAGCAGAGCCCTGACACCAAAGTTAAGGAGAAAACAAATATTGTATAAGCAACCCATTTCTGAGCTTCTAAGAAGCAGAGGTGGCTTATATGTAAAGGCTTGTATTTTTCTTTTCATCATGTTTGGGGCTTCAGCCAAGATGCCTGGAAGGTACTTAAACCACAAGTAAAAGGGGAGAGGGGAGAATTTTCAGAATCAGGAATCTAGATGCTACAGCAATGGGAGCACCACCAGAACAGGCAGATATAGCCAGGCATGTAACAGTTCCAGCAGGGAACAGAACTGTCTGGGGGAGGGATCCAGTGACCAACAGATAATCCTCTCAGATCTAGTATTACTATTAGCAAGAGTGTGCACGGGAACTTGTACTGCAGCACCTTACCTCTTCATCTTTTCTGTGGCCAGATGAGAACTTTATTAAACATGTTGCCCCAGTGATTTCCACAACTATACATACAAACTCCTCATAAGAAAAAAAATAATTTAAAAAAAGATAATCTCTTAGGCTCTCCTAGGTCATTCGTTACAGTGCCATCATGGAACAGACATCGAAAAGCAACTCAGACAGTGTCAGATATTATATCACTGGTTTTCTTCATGTGCATTTTACATAGCTCTTGTATATAGGTAAAAATCAAGATAAAACAATCTGGATTTCACATTACTTGAACTCAAGATTAGAGGAAAAAAACCCAGCATCTTCCAAAGCTCTGTGGGGCACAGAGGGGATGCTTTTATGGGAGAAGGAAGTAGCCCAGCCTTCCTCCCAGCCGTAGGGCAGCAACACACACACTGTAGGATGGAGGAGTGATGGCGCAGTTCAACACTGAATGATCTTTTGCAGTTCTCCGACTTTTTTCCCCCTGCCCCCCCACCCCTCTCTCTCTTCTTCCCCAAGAGAGAACTTTCTCTGTTGTGGAGCTTTCCAATGGTGCTTTCCAGGATGACTTCCCACAGTTATTCCCAGATCCTGTTTCAATGGCAAAGCAATTCACGTAAAATAGGGTACTCCTGAGCAGCATATTAATAGCAATTCTTGGGGAGTTTTGTCTGTTCTGGTTCCCTCTGATGTTTAACAACACCCTGTCTTTCCCAAGAATTACATAGGTACGAAATAGCAGCAATCCTGTTCTATCATCTTAGACCCAGAGTACTTTTGGCATGCTAGTTCCTTGCCCCTAACCAAACATAAACCCTTGTTACACCTATTTTAAGGGCCCTGACTGAGACGGCAAACGAGATCTGCCTTGTTCTGAAATTCAGAAAGCAGTACTTACGCTCTCTAGAGAAGGCTTAGCTGCTAATTAGGCAGAGACTGACATCATACCTGTCTGCTGAGATATTGTGCCCCTCAGCCTTACCCTCAGACCATCAGCTACCGAACAGCTTTCAGCCTTATTTAAAAGAACAGCCCAACCCCATCATTGCTTTGTAGCTTAAATAGCTGTGCAGCCAGCAAAATAATCACTCAGGTCTATCTCCCTCTTGCACAAAGCTGGTATTTTGCTTGTCATGTTCTCAACTACCTGGAACATGTTCTCAGCTAAGCCATGGCAAAAGGAAGAGGGAAGTGGTCAGAGGGTCCAGGGGTTTTGAACAACGTGTCTGCCTTAGTCACAGTGGAAGGCATTTCCTCTTTTGATATTGCTCCTTGACTTCAGTTGTTTTCTCCTCATCCAACTTCATGCCAAATCTAATGTGTGTGTGTGTGTGTGTATATAGCATTATACTCACTTAGCAACATTTTCCTCTGTCTCTTTTCTACGTGTATCTTGGTGAAAGCTAGCTTTCTCGAAGCATTTTTCAGAGGCAAGCAGCACCACTGTTATTTCAGGGTCTCAGCGCTTCATTCATACATATAATTCATAATTATTCTGTAAGCATCCTTGTGACATCTCCCTTTCCAGGTAAAACAAAACTAGGGCACCAAAGGCACAGAGAGTAAGAATTTTAAAAAGGAATTAGATGCCAAAATCACCTCAATTTTCAATACATGCTGTTCTTTGAAGAACATACTTTAACAAATTTACACCAACAATGTACAGAGTGAAAGTAGGAATTAAACCAGGAGCCCAGTTTCCCCTACTGATACAACACCCTCATTCCCTGATTGCTTGGAGAATAATATAAATCCACAAAATATGCAAAAACCTTCAGTCACGTTAGAACACAGTAACTCTCATAGCAAGCTATATATTAAAGCACATTTTAAAACCTGACTGAGGTGTTTTCTTTTTGGAAACCCCCGTGACAGAAAGGTCTCTGAACCACAAATTTCCTACACTTTAAAACCCAGACAGCACTCTGCCCTTTTAGCTAAAACATACTGGAAAGGTATGGTCAAAAGTACACCAGTGTGATTGAAAATAAGTAAATGAACTTTCAACAGCTCTAACATACCAAAAGATTATTTCAGAAGACCTCTACTGGGAATTAACAACGGTGTCCAAAACATTGAATTTATCTCCAACTCTGACTCCTTACTAAAGATTTAGCCAGGGTGTTTGGTAGAGCAAATTGAGGATACCTGAAATCATTTATTCCTAAGTACTAAATTGCATACATACTCAAGAATCATAATTTTAAGTGGTTTTTTTCCACCCTGAGATCCATAGCACTAATTTAACTTCACCCCCTCCAGAGTTTCAGCCCTCCCATCTTGTGTTTAACTATTTTATTTCTGAATGCTAACATACTTTTAACATCAAACAAGCACAAAGGAACCTGCTCATTTATCAGTTCCATGACCAAAACTGCCCATGACTTTTCAGAGTGAAGCTACTGTACTTCTGTTTAATGTAATGGTTGGTTCTAAGCACTGAGGAAAAAGTCTAAAAAAAAAAAAATAGCAAATACTATCAATTGATAACTTCACTTTTTCAAAACAGAGCTGCTCTGGTTTACTGTTCCCATATCTGCTTTGCAAAGCTACTTAGAAAGGGCAACATAAGTACTATTAGCTCTTTCATAAACAAAGGAATATGAAACATCAAAAAAAAAAAAAACAGTGGAGGGGTGGGGGGTAATTAAATAATTACCAAGCAAAATTAAACAATTACCAGACCTAGTGAGGTCATTTTACAGCAAAGACACAACATACAAGTCCAAAGTCAATGGAAAGACAGATTAAAAAGGAGTACAGATCAAAATAAATTACAGACACACTTGAAGCAGGCCACAGGAAGTTCTGGTATTCTTCATCTTTGCCCAAAACCAGCAAATATCTCAAGCAAATAGCCAATCACACTGATTTTCCCCCTTCAGGGTATACTCAGACCACATTCAAATATGAGGCCTCTTCTAAATTTAGACCTTACTTAGAATAAATTCAGATCTCCCCCTTTTCCCATGGAAAAGCTGATAAAGTTACTCCTGTTAGAGCAAATGTTTATGAGTAACAGAAAGAATACCTATGCTCTGATATATCTGTCTATGTTTTCCCCCATCACTCACATTTTTCACATTTTAAAAATGCACAGTAATATTTTTTCATGTAATTATAGACTGTGAGCTTTCAATTCTAGCTGCACAGAATCTGGGCAAGAAATGCAAAATGTCAGGGCACCCATCTGGCAGGATCTCTGAACCTGGGAGTAGAGCGAGACAGGGTTAAATTAAGTAGGTCTGCCCGAGGCAAAGTAACTCATGCTTACGTTGTTCTCCCCATATTACTGCAGTTCTATAAATCCCAGTGGTGAAATACAAGGAGTTTAACACAGAGCTCAGGAGACCTTTTTCAGTTTGATTTTGATGTGTTTAGACAGTTTGTATTAAGTTTGTTCTTGTTCAATTGGTTTATTTTCTCTGCTTAGAAAGCCTTCTTTGAAAGCATTATTCTAGTTCTTCTGCAGCGATTCTCAGGCTTTTGAATCAGAGAAGGCAACATAAATTGTTTGAAATATTCAAGCCTTACAGTTATCACCTTTGCATTCGTGTGAACAACCAATTAGCCATCTCTCTTTATTATTAAACACTCAACTAAGTTCAGCAGAGTTATTCTCAAGTTGCATCAGTATAACTTTATAGATAAAATACAGCAAACGTTCTCTTGAAGAAAAAGCCATTTTACTGAGATTTCTATTATAAGTATTTATAAAAAAACCTTCCCATCTCCATAACCAGCTATGCTGGCAGTCTCCCAAGTCACAAGTGCTAAAGAGAAGAAAATTATTAAGTTAAGAATATAAGACATGTACTTGTATTAAAATATTTTGCTGGTGGGAATTTCAGAAGCCTGATGTCAATTTACCTTACATGTTTACACTACTAATTTGACTCTGGGATAGTTTATTACTGAGGATAAATGTTTGTAGGACAGAGGTTTTTCAAAAGTAACAAATTACAGTTCTTCTGCTTGTTTACACTGGAAGGTCAAGACCAAACCCTCTGTTTGGAAAAAGAGACATGCTAACAATGACTCTGTTCCTGAAGTACCTACATTTTTGGCAGTCCATTCATGTCTTGGGAGGTAATCCCCAGCAAACATCACATTCAGTAATCCCTATACCTCCTCCACCCAATGCATTAAAAAATAATCCTGTTGAACAAAAAAACCCCCCAATGAGTCAGCGATGATGCAAATATAAACACAGCAAAAGACAGAAATGAATCACGAGAAAGGACAGGCATGCCAAAAACATCAGCCTAGAGCTATATATATATAAAACAAAAAGAACAACAAAAAACACAAACACTGAAGACCTCAACTTGCCCTATGACTTGGGTCATTGAGTCCAGTCTAGATAACCTCATGCAACACAAACTAAGCACACACAGCCTAGTCTAAAACTTAATAGTTTTGACATAAAAAACTCCCTGTGATTATTATAAATCTTTTAATTTCTAATTTGATTTTAGCTATGGACAAAACAACTTGTTTTCTTACAGAAAAAGATATTCTTAGCTTCAACACCAGGAATTCATGTTTGCTTGCAGCCATTACTTGCCATGGCAAACAAATCATGCCCTCTAGCCATCGAAGACTGACTTTCCATTTCCCCTACTATCCTTCTTGCCTTTTGCTACATGTCTTTCAATTCACAGACATAGGTGACTAGAATTCTACATGGTATCGTAGTACGTACAGTCTTGCAGGTCAGGATTCATCTATTTGGGGGGTTAAAATTACTCCATATTCCTACTGGAAATACTGTGCTTTGTAAGTTAAGATGCTGTTTACTCTTTCCATAACCTCATCCCATAAATGACTTAAAACTTTCAGAAATAGTGTCTCTATCCATTACACGCAATCTGTATTACTGAGTCTCTAAGAGTCTAGTGGTCAAGACCATTCAGGTCTTTCTAGGTGGTATTTTGTTCTTCCTTCACATTTTAAGTCTCTCCATGCTTTAAAAAAACAGAAGTATGACCCAAAACTGACTGCAGGAAGAGCTCTAACAATTAATTTCCCTCCACTCTTCCACTTCCTTTCCCAAAGTCTAACATTTGCCAGTTTATTACCTGTCATCCAAAATACACCAGATCTAGAATACTGTCTATAAAATAGGTTTTGTCACGAAAAACAGGTTAAAAAATGAGTTTTCAGATTCTGGGAAATCAAAATCAAATTCTGAGATACTGGACCTTAGACTTCACCTACCTGAGATTTCCTTCACCATCCTGGGTGAAAGATGTCCAGTCCCCACCTCTATGAACTCTGCATTTTGCCCCCATCTCCATTATGACAGCAACTCTTTTAATAAAGTCTTTGCTAGCTCCTAACATCTCATTAAGCTACAATAACTTTCTTACTAGGAACTGAGACAGTATTTCCATGTATGCACTTTTAGTCATACTCTGGTCAATCTCTGTTCCACTGGTTCTTCATACTTATTTCATTTATCCTCTTGATACTGCTATACCTACATTACTAAACAATATTCTGCAACTGATTCAATTTTCCTTGTCAAGAGCTGAAACAGCTCAGCTTCTAGTAATTCTTTCCAATGCAGATGGCTATAGGATTTGAAGAACTTTCTAGGTCTTCTAATACAGCAGGCAATAGTTTCATACCACTACATTAATAAATCTACCCAGCACCCAGGATTTAGCTTTTAGAAGTTATCTTCCATGATCAGCTCTTCCATGCTGTCCTCTTTACTTAAAATAATCAACTGTAACTTTGTAACTATTGAACAAATGTTTAAAACTTGGGTTTGAAATCAGTACTGTTATGTTTTGTGGAGATGCAGAAACCTGTCTCTTGATTAAATACAACCATGAAACACATTTTTTTCTCCTCAAAATTCTTTCACTACTGCTTAGTAGGCATCCAGAGGTCAGGCTGGAAATGCTGATGCTTGAAGGCCAGAATACTTTTGATTTCATCCATAGAAGCGCAGAAACTGGAAAGCTATATGAATGTATGCTTTTCATGTTTAAATGCTGCAGTATGTTTTTCAAAATATTTAAACAAGTAGGGAAATAAATCTCTGAAGTGGAAAGCTAAGAAACATTCACATATGCATTCTGCTCATCTCTGAATGCTGTGGTAGTTTAGTTACTCCCTTATTTATGCAGCAGGACAAAGATCAGGAAAGATCATCACTAAAAACTATTTGGCTGTCTGTTAACTTTCTTTACTCGTGGTTGTTTAACATTTATTTCTGAAGTTCTAACAAATGGTTCTTTTCTGTTTGGTAGGAAAGTAGGATGACAGATTGTGGGAAGGAAAGTGTGAGCTGAATGGAAAGAGAATAAGAGCAAGAAAAGAACGGTGACTAATCCAACAAACCTGTTAATAGCAAGTAGAGAGCAGAAAATGAAAAATGCCCTTTCCTGGCCCACCTCAGCACATCACAGCACATCCTATGTAGGACTTAATCCCAATAAAGTATTACAACAGCAGTGACTTTCCCCATTGCACAAGAGAAACTGAATTTATAGCATTCATATAACATGAATGAAACATCAACTATTAATCTAGAAGGAGAAAATAAGCTACCCTTCCTGAAGCCAAGTGTAAGCATACTGCCACAATCAAAGCAAGACTTTAGGGTAATGCCGTATCAGAACAAAAAAAGTAATCTATTGGGCCCTTTTTTATCACTGACACTAAAGGAGAAGGCACACAACCCCAACTGAAAAATAACTACAAACGTTATGCATCTCACAGAACCACCACACTGAAGTAAGAACAAAAACATAGGGCAGTCTTTTGGGAAAATTGCTTAAGCAGTTTCAGTCTGTCTGTGTCTGTTTATCACTGATTTTTTTCTTCATTTGAAGAAATACCATGCTATGAAGCAATAATTCCCCTCCAATTCGAAAAATCAATGCAGCACCTCTTTATCCCTTTCTCTTTTACCCAATCCTCTAAACTTCCTGCTGCCTTCAGCTCCTTGAAAGACTGGAGAAATTGAAATCTTTTTAGATCTAGCATACCAGTAAAATTACACATTAGTAGTGCAATTCCACAATTCCATCAAATATAACATGGGTCAAATAAAAATAGGCAGTACAAGACAGATCTTTCTTTGGTAAAGCTAATTGATTCTCCAGATAATGACAGAGCATCACCAGATGAGTTTGTAGCCGAAAAACAGGGAAGATTGTAGAAATTGAAAATTACATCAAGAAACGGCTAAAATGGAAATGTCATTTAGCTGTAATGATAAGTGATCTTTGTTTGAACAAAAGTTCAAATTAATTTTCTCAATGTCTGAGATATCTAGTTCATATTTATTGTAATCTGTCAGCTTGTTACAAAACAAGAACCTCCTAAAGACTGAAAACTGGAAAGAATTATCAGTTGGTAGGTCAGTACGAAAGACAAAAAAAGACTAGTGAGACTATGATGCCACAAACTGGATGAAAGTAACTGGCACCAACTGTGAGGTCAATCATTTAGGGAAAATATATTAAAATACACATATATATATTCAGTAGGCTGGGAGTCAGCATCTGGAAACAGAGGAAGAATTTACCTGGATGCAGCTAGGGTAGGACACAGAGAAGGTAAAAGGGATGATGGTTTGAGATCCTTCAGTTCTGTTGGAGTAAGAAAACCAAAATTAAGATAACTGCATGGCAGTCAAGACAGTGGTTCCCAAATTATATTGGAAAAGATTAATTCACATTAAAACCTGATCTGAATAAGCCACCACAATGTTTTATAATCACTAAAAGCAGGGAAAGAAACAGTCAACAATGCTTTACCAAAGAGGAGAGATTGACACTGTTGACACAGTTAATAAGACTGACACCTTTTTTCTCCTCTTTCACAGTTTGGTTTCCTTGTAAGCAGCTTCAGTTTCTTATCAGCTTTTACAGTTTAATAAAGCCAGACATTAAAGAGCTTGAAGATCAGGAAAGGAAGCTGCTCCTGCATTATACCCAACTATTTCTGCAATGCCACTGAGTTCACCTCTTGCAAGGATGGGTGTCTAAGCTACTTCCGTCATCACACATAACACAGTGTCTCCCTACCAAGCCTAATACAGTGAAATAAGAATGTGCTTACCTAGCAAACAAATTGCAGTACTTTCTTCCCCTGCAACTAAAATTAAATAGACTTTTAAATGCATATTTTCCTCACTTAAAGTTCCTGAATTCTTGCCTGCATTTACCACTCAGTGCTTAAAAATGACCGGCGTGGTTTTTAGATTAGATACCCAGTACCTATCCGTGCAAAGCCAAATCCTGTCCTGATTTAAACCTCAGGCAACTCTAAATGAAAAAATACACTGAGTTTCTTTAAAACTGCTCCAAGACATACCTTGCTATATGGTTAGTGGCCCTTGCCCCAAAACCCAAAGTATACTATACCATAACTGTGAAAATGTTTGCCTGGCAAGTCCCCAGAACACACTACACCATTTTCTGGTTTTCTCCCATCAGCCCATTTCCTTCAGAGAATATTTGCTCCCACCCATTGAACACCACCATCTTATACCACATCTTCTATTTTACTGTTCTGCAACTTTCATTTGATCTGAAAAGAGATGAGGTGAAACGTTTGCTACTAAAAGATTTTACTTAGAGTAAAATCATGTGTTTCCCCTCGTTGCTCATATTCATGTATGGTGCATTAAAATTGAGTCCCATAAGTGTTCATTATTCAGGCATTTAATCATATGGAAAATGTGGTAATTTAATTAAAACAAGCAACATAGGTTAGATATCCCTAGGGATACAGACTGAGGAAAAATGATCTAATTCATTGAGTTTCCATTTTGAAAATGTATTAATATCAGACCACGGAATAAAAAAGAAAAAAAAAAAAGAAAAAAAAAAACCCAAACCACACCACACTGCCCATTTGCAAAGCAGTAATCTGATGCTGAGACAATTTCAACTTAGGAAGCCAAAACTTGCACTGCTCTGTCTCATGTCTGCAGCAAGTGTTTGTCAGACTATAACACAACCAACAATTACTTGCTGTATTGCAAAGCCTGGAAATTATTTTTTTTTTTAACATGAGACAGGGAAGGCATAAAGCATTACTAGTTGAGACATCACTACTAAAGATGGCATTGTCAAATGTTCATGAAAGGCTTTCAGTCTTCCTTGCTGTTAAGTGCAATTTTAATTCTTCCCAAAACTTATGTCATGTACCTGGCACTTGATTTCAACATGATTTATCAGCCCAGCGCTGGGAGGAGGGAGTGCAAGGGGAGGGCAGATTCATACACACAGATGGTTGCCATTCTCTCTAAAGTCCACCATACACCGACTAAGCCAACCTTTTGTTTTTACATATTATTAAATAGTTGCTTTTCTCTGACTGAATAGATTTTTCCTTTCCCTCTCGCTCATAAATCCCTCAAATCACAACCCTAATTCCAAAACTTTTATTAACAGAATTTGTCCAAAACACCCTTCAGGAAAACTTCCATCAGATATCAGCATCCTGAGAAGGCCTCAGAGATATGAAGGAGGACTATTATATTTCTTTCCCAGATTTATTTTATATAATACAAAAAGTTACTACATGCATTGTCAAGATCTAATTAAACCACCTATGTAGCCATTTTCTCTTCTATAATTCTGCTTTTTTTAATGGGCTTGATCCTACATTTTCTCTCTCTCCAAAACTCCCACAGAAATTAGCAACAGATACAAATCCTTGCAATACAGAGGATGAGTTCAGCAAGAGTTGCATTTTTCTATACATGATAGAAAAGACAGGCAAATATAGACACGCTACTCAGCTGGCCTATGTCTGCATAGTTTCAGTGACATTGCCATAGTTTATATGCAGTATTGTAAAATACATCAACATACTATATACAAAAATACTCAGCTTCCCACACATTTTCTATAAACATTAAGCAATATTTTATCCTAGTTTTAAATGCCTTTTCAATACTTTGCAACCCTTCCTTTCCAGCATGTTCACATTTTCCAACCTCTTTAGTTCGTGCAGAACATTCAAAGAAAATGACAAGAATAAAAAAAAAAAAAAAGATTTCACAACAAGTTCTGCATTTAAAAAAAAAAAAAAAAAAAAAGAATTGCAGTATATTCTTTACCCCAGTGCTGCAACTCTTTTTTTTCATAGCTTAACCATCAATAATTGCTTCACCTGTTAACACAAGATTGGACATCTCAATTTGTTGATAAAAGATATATAATCCAACTCTACCTGTCAGCATCTGTAAGGAAGACGGACCCCCAGAGCCCCAGGAGCCTTGCCAGAGTCCTGCGACAGCCCATACAGAAGCTCTAAATGTCCAAAGAGCCACAAGCAGAAAGAGTTTGATATGATAATCAAGTCTGCACACCTGAAGCTTGTCAGTTAGTTGGGTTTCAAGGGACTCCTTCAGCTTTAATTTAACCAGAATAACTAAAAATAGGAACATTTGTACAAAACACATTTGCACTTCATGATTTCCTTTTAACAGTCTGCATATCCTTTGCATCAACTACATAGTGCTGGGATTTTAGGATCTTTCACAACACCACAATCAAGAGAAAACAGCTAATGAAAAATGAACATATACCAAGTAGCATCAAACTTACGGGTATCTAGGACATACAATATTGAAAAGATATCTAAAAAGCCCCCTCATTCTTTCTTTGGAAAATAAAAAAGCAGTTTTTCTATTCATTACTTATTGCTGTTTGAAAATCTAAATCAAAACAGGACTTCTTATTTAATTCTGTTCAAGTGAGAGAGCTTTGTAGAAATATGCCACTTGCAGAAAAATCCCCAACTCCAGCTCTCACACACTGCTCTCTGCATTTAGCAGCAGGAAAACCCCACTAAGACTGTGGGATCATAGGCTGCAAGCAGGCTATTTACAATTATATATGTTTATCTTTTCAGAGCATTTATCATCAGACATATGGCACTAGACAGATGTGTTTTGCCTACGAGTACTCTTTCTCTTTAATTTAACACAGTGTGATTTCTTTTGGCAAGTATTCAGTCCATCAAGATAGCAAACTTCCATCAGCTGGCCACAAGACTGGAATTCACCTGACCTGGTGGTCATGGCTTAGAGGAGCATTACATGGTATAAATGACCATGTAACACAGGCTAACACTTATTTACGCTAAGGGACTGGTGCAGAATTTTGCCAAGTTTAAGCTATTTAAGTTCAAGCTATGTAAGATATCCCACTGCCTATTTTGATTCTTTATTACTTCTGGTTTAGGATTTTTTTTTCCCCTCCAGGTCTTCAGAATTTACACAATGGAAAACACTACTTCATTTATATACTTTGTTATATTGCAAATTCCCCAACCAACTGATCATCACCAGAGAGCTGCTGCTCATCACTGACAACTTATACTCAGTTCAGTGTGATTTGCTTTCAAGATCTGCTAAGGTTGTTGTGTGTTCATCTGGAACAATTTTTAAGATAACAAACACAGATAAATTCTCACTTTTTTCATCAAGAATACAACACATTTTGCCCAAGGCAAACTGCTACTCGGTAGTCAGCCAGAGGAGTGCCACACACCATGAAAATTTAAGTGTTAAGTCCTGAAAGCTGCTTATGCTCACGAGGGTTGAAGATGTAGTGAAGGAGGTAAATACCACCACAAACAAGACCACCTCATTTAAAGCATACCATTTCCCAAACTTTATCAAACACTATTATGTTCATCTATCCATGGGTATTTTTTTATCTGCTAAATTGTAGATATTGCAATTACTATAGTAAAAAAAAAAACCCTGCTTTCACAAGAAAACTCTTTAAGGATTTCGTCTGTGGAAGGAAACCATCCAGCTTTATCTCTTTTCAGAAAAGTCCCCATTTTCATTACTTGCTCATATTCATTCCAGTGAGCTTTCTGCATGAATTTGCAGATGAGAAGACAGCACGTAACCATGCGGATTCCTAAAACAAAAAGACAACATAGCAACGTACTATTTAACTACACTGTAAAATAACAGCAGCAGATCATCTGTACAGTAGTCACTGTAAAACTTCCATTTCAATACCCCTTCAGTCATTCTTACCAGCACTTCAGCAGTCACATCACAAATCTGTGTTACACCAAACCACAGTTACCACACAACTGGGTAAGGAAAATCATTTCAGGGTCTGACCCACAGTCATTTACAGGGCAAGTTCAAAATATTTCAAGTGTGGGTAGGTAATGAAAGTTTTCAAGGGGGGAAAGAAAAAAAAAAAAAGGATTTTCTTAGTGTTTGAGAGGACTTATGATATTGGCTATTCAGAATTTTTGTTGTTAAATTACTAAGTAAGCAGATTATTTTCTTACAGCTTTCAGACTACACCACAACCTGCCTTATCCAAGCACTAGGGAGGTAGAAGAAGAATTTTTCATTCTCCAGTGCTGGCAGAATCAAAGGTACTAGCAGTATGGTGTCCTTTTCCCAGCTGACAAAAAAAAAACAAACAACAAAAAACCACCGCCACACCCCAAAACACTGAGATAAAATAAACAAGAGAGGGAAGGGTAACACATGGCATAATGCAAGGGCACAGACCCATCACGAGGTTATGAAAACATAAAAGTTATGATGCAGCAATCAACCATAAAAGACTTCAGAAATGCAGAATATTCTTGGAAGAACTGCATTTTCATGGGAATACATCAAGCGTACAGTAAAAACATGTATAGAGAAAAACTGTCACATGTTGTGGCATAAAAATAACAATGAAAAAAGAAACAAAGAGCCAGAAGTTCACTCCTTCCTTCTCTCTCTTCCACACACACATGGGCACACACAAAATGTCTTCAAAGCTCTGATTGCATTCCTTTCTGGAAAGACACATTTGTCACCAAGTCCTCTTTCTTCTCCAAGCCTAAGGCTAGACTTGCAGGTTTCTGCGATGGAGTCCGCAGTGCCAGCGCAGAGCTACTGCAAACTCTCAGCTGATGCCACCAGCGCAGAGCAGCAGAGGATCTGGGCCATGCCCTCTTCCTTTCCCATTCCTCACTGTACTCCTCCAGACCCTTTGCCTACTTCTCCCTCACATCTCTGCACAATGCACACTGTGCGTATACAGGAGGAAATCTGCACTGTAAACACAAAAACACTGTTTATACTGTTCAATCATTTAAATGACTACTGCCATGAGGCTCTGCTGAGCATTCCTTTCATTCTTCCATGTTGATTTTACAGTAACATGAGTGGCCATCTTGCATTTAAAGTCATTTTTTCAAATAATCTCATCTATGCCTTCTAATCTGGAGAATGTCTTGATAATTTTTACTGGAAGCAATTTTAAAATGTCATGTCTTTCATACGGAAATTTTCTTCCTGGAAGGGGGGTGATTCCTGTTTTTTTTAGCATCCATCTCTTTTGCAAGAGAACTCACGGATTTAAAAAATATTGCAAAGTTATAGGTTGTAATAAAATTGCAGTGTGCTTCATGTAACTGATGCAGTCTTAAAACAGAATTCAAATGTATTCTTAAGATGCCGTTTAATTTAAAATAAGCAAAAAGTTTTGCCACAGAACATCAAGCTGAAATAAAAATTTCCATTTTCAAATTGAACAATTTTCAAAACTCCTCATCACTGAAGAATTTTTGCTGAATTCCATCATGCTGCTTGGGATATGAAGTGATTTAACTTCAGAGCAACAGTGCCAACTCAGGTACCTTGAATCCACCTTCAGCTGATTACTATTTATTTTTCACTGTAATAAGAAAGTAATCAACCCTTTGCAATGCTTTTCCTCTCCAAAAGCTTTCTTAGAAAAGGGCATCCAGGCATGAGTTAAAATTCTGGAAAACCCAGATTTGGTACTACTCAAAAGTGGAGGAAGCAAATTACTTTCAGATGCTTCAACAAGAGCATTTCAAAGGTAACTGGTGGAATTAGTGAGGGGTAACTGGGTTCCAAATTGTTATTTGTAACTCTGAAAATCAGTGCTAAAGGGATCAGCTTAGAATGCCTGATAGGGAAGATGTGTACACATGCCTGTGCATGCACACGGTGTACATCACTACTTCTTCTTTATATTCACTCACATTTTCCAGTAGTTTTACACTCGTGCTGAAGTTTTCCCTTACTGACTTATGCCTAGAGGGGGGGATCATGTGAACATAACTCAGTTATTACTGAGCTCTAACATATTAAATGAAAAGCATTTTCATTATTAAATAAACAGTATGCATCCTTTAATATAGATTATACTCACCTCAGCTATTTACACATAGCTATAACATGGGGGAAAAGAATGTGAAGGTTAAATATAGCACTAAGTTGAATTAACAATGAAGTGCACTTTCTTTGCTGGAACTGTGGAAATCTGAGAGAAATCAAGATAAAGTGACAATGACCTGGAATGTCTGTTCTGAATACAAAAAAAATCTTCCTGTCAGTATCGCTTTAGATAACAGGCCCACACCACCTTCTTGGGGACAATCAGAAAGCATTCCCAAAGAAGCAGTAACAATACTTGCTAATACCCAAGAAGGTTTTAGCCCTGCTGTGACATCCTCAGGGCAGTTTTCTCTGCCCTCCTCGGCAGGCAAAGGAGATAATGTTCTCCAAAAGGCACACAGCACACCTGCTTCAGAGACTCAAGTACCACAAGAGTTCCTGGAATAACTCTTCTGAACAAAGCAGTAGACCATGATCTGCATAAAAAAAAAGCTTAAAATACAATTAGACTCAGCAAAATGAGAAATAAAAAAGATAATAAGCTACCAGTATAATTCATCATACTGTATTCCTTAAGCTTGCTGAGAGAAAATGTAACCCAACAGCATGGAAGAGAAAAATTGTCAAAAAAAAATTGTCAATGCTGGCCTACACCTTTAACTGGCCTATCAACCACAGGGGAGCATGTGGGATGGGGATCAACAGAAAAACTGGCTGTCCCTGCCTACATGCTTTTCCATGAGTTGGCTTCATCTCATCTGGAACACTTGGGATACGGTCTGGAAAGCAAAGGCAGCTACATTTCACTTGTCAAAGCAGGAGCCATAAAGAGGAATGAATAGCAGACAAGCACGCAAAGGCTCTAGGTACAAAGTCCCTCATCACCTTTATTTTAGCCCAATCCACTGCACAGCTTTATCAGCTGGACAAAAACTGTGAGAAATCAGCAGTGTAGACTGAATATTTTTCATGTTTTTATCACATCCAAATATTTCCACAAAAGTTAATTCTCTTCACAGAAAGCAACAAATAGGCTTCAGAAAGGGCCTGGAGACTGGAAACGATACGTCATTTTCCCTGTTCTGTCAATCTCACACTTTTATAAAGAGATTATATGGACTGACATATTCTTCTCTTCAAAAGCCCCTGGTATTTAATGAATCAAAACAGCTGGGTTCCTAGTCTCCTCAGTTTATTCAGTCACAGTACCCATAATCTGCAAAATTATCTCCATGTACCAATAAACTTTTTCAAATAGTATCATAATAAAGTCAAATGGCTCAGCTAACTAAAATAAATTACTTTTACAAAATAAACTCCAGCTGCTTAACAGATTTTGTGGTAACAGTTTGCTTGGCTTCTCCCAGGTGCATCAAGGCCAGGCCCCTCGTTTCCAAGTCTAATGGACATGTTTGCAATAATCATGTGACTCAGGTACCAATTCAGCAACGACCACCACATTTGATGAGGAAGTAATTTATAAATATGAAAATTTAGGTTTAGCTGAGATTCAATAATTTATTTTTTCTTTACTGCAAAAAAATGTGCAGAAGAGGTGATCTGAGAGTTAATCAGATAAGAAAAGAAAACCTAGCACAAACCCAGATTCAAGAGGTACTCGCTTCATTTACTCCTTTTTCCTTGCCATGATTATATTATCATTGTACAAATACCTCGTCATCTGCAGATACTTTTATTCATCTTTTATAATAAATACATCTTGTAAAAGTGAACACACATATACTATGTCTGAGCCATTCAGATAAATGAAGCACGTAGCTTCTCCAGCAAAAAATCACTCTACTTCACACACTAACCTACTTCATTCCCGTACTGTCATTAAGTATTGGATCTCTCTGTTTAGAAGAGCTAACTACCTGCCAGCCCCACTGTAGTCTTCTAAGTACAGAGTGCCAGCACATTTCATGGAACAGTTTAAATGTTTCTGGTTTAGGGGCTGTATATCACTTACAGAAGTGAAAAATGTTGATATTAGAGTAATAGGAAAGTCTCAATAAATTCAGCCAGCCCTGTAACAGAGCACTATTTCACAGCTATGTGAGCTCGATTTTTAAAATAATTAAGAACCCTGTTTTTGAGTGGAGGCATACAACAGTACAAATATTAAAAAAAAAAAAAACAGAAGTGTAAGAAAAAGAAGGTAAAGACATCTGTCTTGACTTAATTTCTCTATGATTGTTCACATTTCATCTGCTGTCCCACTCTAATACTGACTTTTCAACAGAAAAGACACAACTGATTTCCTTTACTACACTCACATGGGATCTGTATTTTACACGTGCTGTAACAACTCCCTCTGGCATTTATTGTCAAACTATACATCTGGTAATATCAAATACCTTTCCTTGGTTCTTTGTACCTTTAATACTGACTGTGACACCACTTTCTACTCCAAAGTCCATCTATTCAAGCTAGCATGTAATATCAGAATGCATATTATTTCATACCTTATTATCATTCATCCCCAATCTGTAAAGCGAGGCAAAGAGAATGAGCAATTCTCAAAGGCAACAAAAGAAATACAGACCTTTAAAAAGATTCTCTTAAAACATATCCAAGTGACTTCAAATTTTTGGTGTCCATTATTTGAAATGCTTTAAAACCACTCAAAGACGTTCCTGAAGCCCAGGGGGAAAAAGTAAGCATTCTGAAAACTCAAGACCGCTAGTGCATGGAGAGGTAGCAAGACAGGCTGAGATTTTCCAAAATGGAAGCTTTTTTGAAAAAACCTCACTGTGAGGGAGTCATTCAAAGACAAATAGAGAGATGAGAGCACTACCTGGACACACATACCAGATGCCCTATGCACTCCATTACTTACAGAAATGAAGGCTCAAAACTAAACAAGTAATTTTTGCAGTGACAGAAAAAACGACTGACAATTTCTGTAATGCAATTTTGCGTTATTTATTTTAGAGGTGTGTTTATTATAATTATTGGCAACTTATTGAGGGTTTTTTTTTTTAAAAAGGCAGGAGGCAACATGATTCAAATAGGTCCGCAATCTGCACCTATTTACAACCTGTACATACAGTGTTTGTTGGTCTGTTCTCCCAAGTAACAAGTGACAGGACAAGAGGAAACGGTCTCAAGCTGCGCAAGAGCAGTTGAGATTGGATGTGAGGATGAATTTCTTTGCTGAAAGGGTTCTCGGGCATTGAAAGGGGTTGTCCAGGGCAGAGGTGGAGTCCCCATCCCTGGAGGGATTGAAGAGTCGTGCAGACATAGTGCTGAGGGACATGGGTTAGTGGGGGACTTGTCAGTGTGAGGTTAATGATTGGACTCCGTGATCTTAAAGGTCTTTCCCAATCGAGGTAATTCTGTGATTCTTCCATGAGAAGAATTTTCCAGTGAGGCACTGAATAATGCATTCCTCCTACTGTTCATTATCTTCCTATAAGGAGTTATAGATCTTTTGACTATATTTGAAATTCGATCTATTTCTGCAAAAGAGATTTATGTGTCTCTCTAGTGTATGGTACAAAGCCCAAAGCATCTTCATTTTTCAACAGAAGGAAAAAAATCACTACTGCTTGCAAGTAGTTTAACACTTCGTTTTAACTTGCACATCTGAAACAGATCACGCTTTTGATTCAGAGGCATAAACACATTTGGGCTGATGCTCTTCTATTAGACAAGGCTGCACCTGGAATTTGTTTGATGACCTCCAGTGCTTGGAATACTGCCGCGTTCATTAACAGAAGAATCAAAAAGGTCAGTATTAAATGATAATATATATATGTGCACAGCCACATGCATGACTTACACAAAGTATGAGACATAATTTTACTAATAAATTATGTAATCAATTCAATATATATATATGTGTGTGTGTGTGTACCAATGAAGATAGTTAGCATGAAATCAAACTTTTTGGGGCTGAAGGAAGAGTTTATGGTTATTGGAAATTTTTTTAATGTTATTTATAAGTTGTTAAATCTTAATGCTTCTTTTTATCTGATTATTCCAAAGGAGACATAAAGCTTTAGTAATCCATCCAGTAAACAAAACAGGCCTCCTGATATGAGTTATTATTTTACGTATGATACATGGAGAGTTTCACATTTACCATTTGTGGGTCTTGCATCTTTTCATCCCTTCTCATGTTCTGAAGTGATCTCTTTCCAAAAAAATCTGCATAGTAAAAATCACTGAGGATGTCAAGTTAAAAAAAACTAACAGTAAAGAAAGAGGTTTGTTTGCCCATGACATGCAAAATCATACCCTATAGGAAGGTTAAATTCTATCAAGTCTGAGCAAGGGACTCTGAAAAAAACAGCACTAAATAATTCCCTAACACTCAGCGCTTACTCTGTTGTGAATGAAGAGTCATTATATCTCTTCTGCTCATAGTTGCAGCAATTGTCGCCATTAGGATACTCTAATGAAGCCTGTCATTAGCATGCTGAGCTGCTTCAGTAGCTTAGCATTTCTTTTTGTTTTCATTTTGTTATTTGGCATGTAATTTGCATTTCTATAAACCTCTAGGAGCAAAGCCTGCTGGGCTAGCAAATCTCTGCTGTGCTCCTGGGGCAAACTCTGGGGTATACTGCAGCTCACACTGTCACCTCTCCGATTAGATATTCCAAACATTTAAGTTATTCACGTTTATGAGAAGTGATAACAAGCAAAAAGTTTATCTTGAATTGTAGTAGTTAAGAAAGCAGCTTTTCAAGACCAGTTAAACAGTCCCCAGGGGAATGTAATGCTCGCTGACCAAAGCCCTTCATTCTTCATTCCTGCAGAACGTTCAGCTTTCTCTCGATTCACCCAAATGAGCCTCACGAGTTATTTTATATATTGTACATGACCATTTCAGTGGTGACAGAGTGCTACAGAGGGAAAAAAAACCAACAAAGCCTCTTATTCAATATAATATTCCAAAGGCTGTTAAAAAGCGTTTGCTTTGGCGTTACAAAAGCATAGCTGGTCATGATTTTTGTTCTACCTTGGGATTTACACTTATGACACGCGCCACCTTCCACACCGTACATGTTATTCCCCAGGACCTCAGCACGCAGTAGTACCTCTGAACAAATTAACAAAATGGACATGACCTTTCCACTCAGACCAAACAATATGCCAATATTCAGATCACTTCTGGAACTCACCTCAAGGAGCTGCATCTACATCTTATGGGCTGTGTGTGGGCAAATTTGTCCTCTCCTAGGTAAATACAGCACTGTGTTCCACCTTTGGGTTTATTTTATGCCTAGACACTAAAGTGTCCCACACTTCAGTACCTCTCTCTCCAGTAAGATAAAAAAAGCCAAGCCATTTATTTTAAAAAGCACTTTTTTCCTACAGAAGAACACAGAATCATGACTCAGATCTTTTTTTTTTGTCATTTTAAAGTAGAAAACCATCCTTTAAATAGAATTAGACAACCAATCAGTTCAGGACAGATCTAAAAAAGACCATGTTTAATGCACGGCTTACTGCAGAACACTGTCTAACTTTTTACCTCCCCAGCTGCTATCATCCCTTCAGCATGGCTATGGAAAGGGAGAAAATTTTAAGAAACATCAAGACCAGACAATGACATTGATATTTTGAGATGCAACCACTTTTCTTCTGAAACTACCTGAATGACAGCTTTGAGTTTGCGTAGATTTACATAATTACATATGCATCTAAGATTTAGTCCTGTTAATCTAAGTAGAATGTCCAAACATATCTTGTGAACTGCCAGCTGGCATTGTTTAACTTGTATTTTATTAAAAGAAGCTGAACACACTGAAATGTCACTTGAAGGACACTGTGCTCTTGATTCTAAATTTAAAGATCCAAGAAGAGCAAGCTAAGAATATGTTAAAGCAAACATGTTTATGAACTCGTGGAAAACACAAGCTAAAGACATGCCTATGAGACAGTATAAGAAATCCTGCACATGTTGGCTATTTGAGGATTAGCATGGGTGATGGATAGAAGATGGCATACATGGTAATTAAAGCAACTTTGATTTAAAACAGATGTCTGGAAGGTCTCTCTCTACCCCTTTATTTTAAAAAATGTATCATGAGCACAACCAGTATACTACACAGGTAAAAACAACAGGGCCATTCAAAACAAACAGTAACAAGAGATGGAATAGAGTATGAAATGTTAATGGGTTTTACTGGGAGACATCTCTGTTTTCTGACTGATGGCACATAGATATGTATAAACCCCACACCTATATACACATACATACACACAGTGAGTTATTCTGAAAGATGTTCAAAACAACCACAAAAAGAACAGCAACATTGCAAGTAGCAAAACGCTCATGCACCACAAACAGAATACAACTTAAAAAGCATCTTCAGCTCTTTCCATATATTCTAAAATCGATTGTGAAATTTTCATGTTATTTGGAATCACATTTTCTCAGTGCTACGACAAATGACCAGGACAGATTCAGAAAGTGCTCAGTTGTGAAATGCAAATCAGTCCTTGGCCAAAATGCTTTGGTTTTCATAGATCCTGTAAAAGTAATTAAGACATCTTACACTCAAATGGTTTACACACCATATCCCTGAAAACTCTTATTTATCAGAACTGCTTTTTGCTCCTCTGTTGGAAAGGTACCGTATTGAAAAGCTAAAGGACACGTACGTGTCTGTATGCAGAGAAACAAATCATATCCACAAACTTCTTGCAAGTATACACGGAAAACTGTAGAACTATGTAATAACATTAATTTTATTATGCACCTTTGACCAGCATTTTGTTTGCCCACTAATTCAGCTATTGGGACTAATTTTAACTTTCCAACTCCTGAAGTAACACTGAACTGCAGCCATTTGGTTCTTACATCAGATTCTGAAATGATTCTTCAGTCTCCTCTCACTTTTGGAGTTTCCATTAGGATAGCACCTGTCTATGATCCAGAGAGGAAAAGTTGTCCTAGCCAGCATATATTTCTTGTCAGTTATGTTTTATGGTTCATTTTTTGTATGACTGTCCTTCTAAGACCCAGACAAGTGTCTTGTTCTGCTGCATACTACATCAGTATCTTTTTTAAAAGTTTATAAAGAAGAAGTAATTACAGGTGAAGGAAAAGTTTTAGAGGTATTGAAGGGAGGGCAGCCACCTCCAGCGATGACCTGTCCATATCCACATCAATCACGTGAGCCTCACGTTTTGCTGTGAATTGGCTGCTCACAGGAAGCAATTAGAAGACTGCTTCCGAAGAGGGACCTGCAGAGACTGCAACATCACCTCTGCTATTCTGTAACGCAGCATGTGTTGCTTCAAACAGAGAGAGAACATTCCCCCAAAACCTCAACTGAAAGGGAGAAGTGGTTTTGGTTTTCTGGAGTAGCTGGGATAGGAATTATCTAGCTCAACTACCTTCAACAAACTCCCCAAGTACTGATTACCAGATCTATAAATGATAACATGAGCAGTGAAGAGCCCTGGTCTCTCAGTAGTCCATGAGAACAAGATGTTGCTGGACTGTAGAAGGCCAAGAGAGTCCCAGGAGCCAGCCCCAGGGCAGTTTTCATTCTACCTTACTACTTTAAGTACAAATCAGATTATTAGCACTGTTGTGAGGAAAAAATAGTCATACTGTGTAATGTGAAGAAAATAATGATCCTTCATGCACAGGAAAAAATCCATCCTTTTAAAAGCTTCTGTGAGCTTGAGTCTTCATTTTAAGTTAATTTTAAAACCCAATCATAGTACAGGGAGCTCTGAATGTTCCCAGTGACAGCCTTTTGATTAAAAAAATATATTTACGAATGGCTACAACAGTGAGAGCATGCAACACAGTCCAAACACCGAATACATTTTATATATATTTTATATTTTAAACTAACTTTTCAGCAAATGTCAGTTCAGGAGACTTAAAAATCCGAACAGTATCCTCACAATTGCAACTAACTGCCATGCCAAAACTTTAAGCATAGTTTTCTTAAACCCACAGAATAAAGTATAGGAGGCAAAAAACCACCACTAATAATCTTCTATAGGATCAGAATAAAAACCAGAAAGGCAGCTGAATTGCTATTTGGCCACTCTCAGACAAAAAGTTATGAACAAGGAAAAAAACCCAGTCACACAGAAAAGCAATCAGAAGCCCAAAACTGCATGACTTTATCCTTCCCAAAACCTCCTGGCACCCATGGAACATTTGAGTCCAAATCTGTATTAACATTTCAGAGTCCAGCTTGATTCAAATAGATATATATCACATTTAGAGCACCCAAAGTGCTTGGCAAAAACATAGGCAACTACATAAGTAATTTCACCATCTAAATTAAATATCAGCATGGTTACACTGAAATAAAGTAAGGGCAAGAAAAGGACAGGAAAAGTTGACAATTAAAGCAGTGTAAGGAAAGTTTCCCCTTTCCGGAAAATATAGACAGCACAGGCTCACAGCTCTTTTGATCTTTAAACCACTATTTAAAAGGAAATGCTGAATTACAAGTGTATTAAGTGTCTGAGTCTCTAATTTCACATGGAACCAGTCCATTATAAAAATCAAGATATGAATCAAAGTAGCTCAGAAGTTTTGAGGGAAGAACTACAGAGTAAAACGTAACTGTGCAGTATTATCATTTATTGAATTTACACATTAAAAACCTATTTGTTCTAACAGGGAATTGATTTGTACTAGAGCCGTCATACATGCCAAAATGCACTCTATATATACTTTTCAGGGGGTATAAAATGGGGGTTACCAGTGAGAACAATACACAAAAAAAGCCAATATCTAGCTTTCCAAATCCATGCTTAGCTTGCAAGGCTGATTTGGCAAAACCAAGTTTTTGCTCACAAATAAACTAGTGTTTATCTAGAAATCATTAAATGTAACTCTACAATGCAAATTACCCAGAGTCACTGCTAGCAGTGGAACAAGAAATGCATTTTGAGACAGCGCAAAGCACTGCAGGTATTTTATTGACTTATTTCTGAATTGGCAGAAGCAGACATTTTAACTATTCCAATTTTAATGCTGCCAAAAGGACACATCATAACTTGCCATAAGACCAGCCCAAAAAAGCAGAAAGCACTGCATACATGAGGACTCCATCTCTTTACCATCCCTTGAGACTAATCATTCTATCTGTTGCAGGGAAGAAAGAGAGGAGAACGGAAAAAGAAAAGAGAAGCAGGCATCATGGGCTTGTTATACTCCTACTTAGATAGTCAAAGGCTTGGATGGATCCTTAATTTCATCCACTCCCAAACACAACCAATATATGCCAGGACATATTAAACCATAGAAGCATGAGGGACAGAACCTGAGGTACTTTTGCAGCATCTGAAATTGTAGTCTCCCTCCTGGGGGGGCTTGAGGACAATTCAAACTACATTTGGCAAGGCTGCAAACTGAAATGCCTGTGAATTAATGGATAAACCCTTCTAACAAGTTCACTGCAACTTGAAGCATTTCAGTCAAACTTACAGTCGCTACTGCAGGCCAGAGATTTCAGTTCGCATTTCAATAGGTTTCAATGCTCAAACCAAGCAGAAGTCTAAGCAATTACGCTGAACTGCTCTGGAGTAGAGCCAACGTGGCCTAGAAGGTTGCACCACAAGACATCCCCATTATGATGTGACATTAGCCAAGGCACCATCTGCCTCTCTCAGTACAAGCAAAGGCTCTGTAAGCACCTAAGGCTGCCAGCACATCTCACACCTTGTTCACCTGACAACCAACAGATGGAACTGAATAGCTACAAAACCAGCAGTAGGCAGGTACTACAGACATGCAGGCACACAATTTAAACACTTGGCAGAGATCTTCAAAACCAGCAGGAACAGAGGAAATACCAGTGCAAGCTCCAAACCAGAACCTTATCATCATTCAGTAGTGAGAGGGAGCAGAAAACCTGAACACAAAGACCATTTGCTCTATTTCTGTAACAGAGAGACATAAACAAAATGTCAAACAATAAGAGAGGAAACTGGATATTTGTGGCTCAGCCACCAGAACAAAGCATGAAAGCTTAACTTTCAGCTCCATCTCCACAGAGGAAGTTCCCTGAAGGATAAAAGAATGGCTTAACAAAGTGAGATGCTGAACCCAGCAGCCCCACTTTCTCACTCTCATCCTTGCAGCTCACAGAAAAGTCGGGACTTCCGCGCCAGCCCTTGGCATGGTGACCAGGAACCGAGCGCAAAGGAGTCAGGCAGGCTGAGGACAAAAGTGGGAGCCTTTAAAGGCAGCAGCTAGCTCTGCAGAAACAAAGCAGCTGGCAGGAGACGGTGACGTGGAAGAAGTCTGTGTCTGTCTGCTGAGCCCAATGCCAACAGCCTCATCATAAACTGCAAAAGATAAGGAGAGGGATAGTCATACACAAAGGCAAGGAAAACACTCCTGTTACTGCTTTCAACAGCCCTATTAATTCTTAGAAGCACTCCCGACAAGACGTCTATTCAATTTGCACTCCATGTGTTCCATCTAATGGGAGCTGTATTATGTTTCACACTGAAGGTAATTACCTCTTGAAAATTTTGTGTACAAGGGGAGTAAAGGCTTTAATTTTCTGCAGGTGTCTTGGACACATTCCTTACAAATGCTGTGACCTAAAATGAGGTGCACATTCCTGTTTTACAGGGCTGCTCTCAAATTAGGATGGTTTATATCTGCGGGCCAAGCTGAAGCCATTTATTCCATCCATTAAATGGAGACACATACAGTACATTCTACCATCACCACAACATAAACAATAACTGCTCCAGTGAAACTGAATTAATGCCCAAAATCTTCTATTGCTAGTTACCAGAATGCTGTAAACATTAATGGCTCAGAATGCTACAGCACATGAACAGGAGGCTGCTTCCCCATCTCTTCATGTGAGACGTTCTTGCAAAATTTCCTGAAAAAGTTGCAGCTCATCATCAATTATTGAAGAGTTGTTTAAAAAAAAAACAAGTATGTTGTGTTCTCACACATTTTTCATTTTACTAATTAAAGACTAAAAAGCCCATTTGAATGAAAAGTATACATTTATTATGCTTTACTGAAAGACAGCAACGTTCATAAGCCTTCAGTCACCTGAAGCTACACTGTTATTAAACATACGCAGCATCCAGAACATTGATCAGAATGCCATCAACTCAGCCAGCACAGAACACCACAAACTTCCCTAGCTCCTTAACATACTACTTGCACATGAACCAGGACAGCAAAACCTTAATGTCCTTCTTGTATTTTTAACAACAACAATAATAACAATAATAGAGTCACTTCTAAGAAGTATACAAAAAAATAATCAAAATACTGTTCTTGTTATGAAAATACTTTTTCCCAGTTGCATGCTTTGCTATGTCTTACAGCCTTCTTTTCAGATCATAAATTACAAATTAGAATTCAGAAGCTGCAGTATGACATCTAGCTGACTGTTACCTGGCAGAAGAGTACTAGAAAGTTTCCCTTGTACTTTTTATGATATCAATTTTTTTATACTTTTTTATTTTTTGAAACAAGAGCTGCTGCTCAGCTATTCAGCAAACTAATTGAGATACTCTTAGTTCTTGAAGGATACAATTGAAAGAGACACAAAAAAACCCAAATGAAAGCACAGACTGGAAACACAAAATACACTCCCCATCACCAATGCTGTTTCTAGGCACAAAGTGAACAAAGCCTGGTCCCTGCAGTGCTAACCTACGCTTTCCACAAGTGGCAACTCACTGGTTTTGCCCTGACTCCCTGCAAGTCAGTTTTAATGTTCACTTCAGATGCCTCTAGAAAACCAGAGCAGATGAATTACTTGGGGAGCATCACGACTTATGTAGAAATTCCCTCAGCTAGAAGGAACAAACACCAGTGGGGAAAAAAGAAAGCAAACCATAGCACAATTCACTACAACCCAGAAGCTACTCCATGGACATGTTCCATCCTATTAATTCGGTGGTATGCTCAGTGATTCGCCTCTTGAATATAAATGCTATAGAGTGCATCGTTCATCGCAATGTGATACAGACAACTACTGTATCATGCAACAGGCACAGAAAAAAGAAAAAAGCAGTAAAAAATTGAGACACTCAGAAAGGCACATCAATCTTCAGTGATATTGAGTGTCTCTCTATAACATAACAGCTTCTAATAGAATATTTGCACTTTTTATGAATAATACTGAAGTACAGGAAAAATATTTTAAGCCCATAGGTTCAGACTATGCACCTCACATCCTCAGAAAAAAACAGTTTCCTTGTGAATTAACTGTATGGGCTGCCAGGGTCCAAGATGTGGATGGCAGAGAATTGTAAAAGATCATCCAGTGAAGGAAGTAAGACCAGAGCTACAGCTAATGAAGAGAGATGTACCACACAGCAAACCAAACTGCAAGAATATGTGTATTTCCTCATTATACAATGAATGAACAAACCTTCCTAGTCTTTCTACACACATTCATAAGAGGCCTGTTACCCAAGCCACTCCTCAAAGAGGTTCCTGATGCAGACCACCACTGCTCTTCCACAAGCAAGCTGATCATCTTCAAGCAATTCACTATGCTGAAACCAAATTTCAGTTACTTCTGTTGGAGCTGCTCCACTTATTATAACAACAATGACATATTCTTTAGAAAAAAGGATTGGAATTGGGTCTTCTATATATTACAAATCCATGCCCAGAACTGGGGAGGGATCTCATCTGTTTTCTCCCATATGCAGTTCTTCCTGTGACTGAACCATTTCCAATTGGAACATACTTTGATTCAAAAACATTTGACAATCCTCCACGTTCTGACTAAGGGACGTGGGGGAACACAATATGTTTATTGCTCCCTGCACCTTTCTCAATCTTTTTTCAAAGATTACTTTGCCGAAGGATGTAACATGAGGAGCATCTCCTTCACCAAGTCACAGCTTTATTAAAGATTAGGAAAATATCCAGAAAGACTTGGAGCCATTCTGTTCACTCTCTCTCCACAGGTGCATACTCCAGGTTTGCTTGGATTTGGCTTATAATTTAACCAGAAATAACCCCCTCTAAATCATAGTCAGGCAATTATTTTTAGAGTAAAATACTTCCCTGTAAAACTACCTTTCCAATGTTAGTTCCTTTAAACGCTGGACCTGCATTTTCCTCACTCTTGCACAAGTGATTGAATTGATATTTTTTAAAGTATATTTGGCCACAATCCAAAATATAGAACAACTCATCTGCAAAGCTGAACGTTTCACAAGCCATCTGCAAATAGGGCTTTACAAGAGGAACCATTTTGTTACCTTAGCCATATAGCAAGCCATATAGCCATAATATAACATTCAGAAGGAAGGATTACAGCTGTAAAAAATGTTCACAATGAAGTCATAAACTACACAATGTGCCCCTTTTGAATTTCTATACAAATAGAAAACTAAAAGGTTAGCTAAGATTCACACATCTTTAGAGAGAATATGGCCCATAAAACCCTGTGAAATGCTCCTTTTTCTTTTTTTCTTTCCCCACTGAACCTGAAACTCAAAATAAAAATCATGGGGTGCAGACCCATGTGGATTGAAAGAAAAATTGTTGCACATGAAGCCTCGAGAACAAACACACCATGTTTTGCACAGCTCGTTAGGATGACATTATTAGAGCTGGGACCACTTAGGAAAACTCATCTAGAAGCCAAGAACGTTCTTTAACAGGAGATGGGAATATATGCTCCAGTTTGCCTGGAAGCTTAAAACAAACTTAATTAAAAGTTTCAGAAATGTTAAATAATGTTAATTTGTTGCTCTGGCAAACCGCCTGCTACAGCTCTGCAGACTCTATAAATAAGAGTCTGCAGCAACACCACCGAAACCCCTTCCTGAGCTACTAGTTAGGCTACTGAAGCCTTTTGTGGTTGTGGATTATTTTTTTTTTTTTTGTGACTTTTAAAAAGCCTATGAAATAAAGTTGTAGACAGAGACAGCGCTATCTCAGGTTTGAAAGGAAGAAAGGCCCACAGACTCCTTCCTGACAGCGTTTCTAGTACAAAACTTTGTCAAGAAACAAAGCATCCTGCCTCACTACAGCAGTATCAAATCCAGATGGCATTTATAAAAAGTACACTAAATCCTACATGATATGGACGTCTATTCAAGAATTATTTTCAGTTTAATGCACACGACAGGACAAGAGGGCACACATGAATATTATAAGAAAAAATCTGATTTGAAGCAGATGTCAGGAAGCCCTGTTGCATGAAAAAAAAATATATAAAAAATCATGAATACTTGCAAAAGCCAAAGCAGCAGATTTCTACAGGTACAAACACTGGACCCATTCACAAACAATTGAATAGCATATTGGGGGGGAGTATGGCCAAACACTCACAGACAAACTGACAAGTACTTCAACTACATTTGGTGCAGCAGTACACTGTATTTAAGGGTATGCTGCACTGGACCTCATATCTAGGAGTAGCTATGGATAACAGCACTTTCAATTATTTTCTTTATTAATAGTTGTGGACAGATTTCCAGTTCTAGGATCATATGTGCAGTTTAAATTAGAGGGCACCCTAGGCTACTGATTTACTACAATTGATACACATACCTCTCTTTCAGTTCACCATCTTCTTAACTATACACACCTAGAAGTTGCAAAAAAACGCTGGAATAAGACCAAGCAGCCTAAAAGAAGGTCCTACAAGAGAAGGAGGATGGGAAGAAGTTTGGGGGGATTTTTTTGGTTGTGGGTTTTTTTTTTTTTTCATTCAAGACAAAGTAGATTCCCTTGCAATTCTTGCTAAAGGGTGTGAGAAAGTCACAGGAACTCAAGGAGAAACTATATACACTAATGGATTACATCTGCATTTTAGGTTATTGAATACACCTAGACTGCAACTGGCAAAGGCAGGCCCCTGCCCTAAATAACAGCTGGAGCCTAGAAGGGTATTAGTGAAGTACCATAGGTGTTTACTCTGCTTTTCTTTAGGCTTCTGCACTGGAGGCAAATAGACCTTTGGTCCGATCCACATGGTCCACACCATGTTTTCACCTTACTCAAATGAAATATTAAAATAGAAAATAAATTCCAGAAGTACACCGGTCAATTACTACACTGTTACCCAAAACATGCAAGCTTTCTGGCTTTAAACTTAACTGGTAAATAACACTATGAGGGGTCTGGTTTCAAATGTCAATTCTGGTACTATCCATATTGTATCAAATATAAATCACTCAAATTTTCTTAGTACTATTTCTCTTCCAGATCAGCTAGGGGGAAACAAAGTTAATTACTAGAGAAAACAGAATTCTCTTATTTCTTGCCACTCTGATCTACACTGAAAATTTTGGTTAACACTGTAATAATATCCAGTGTTTCCAGACCCAGAACAAGTTCAAGGTTTATGACCTTTAACAGTTGCCAGTGTTCCTCGCAGAAGTCTATGATGTAGTAGGTAAATCACACAAAACCCAGACATTCAAATTCAAATCTATTCCACAGACTGTGTCAAACAAGCCACTATCTACTGTATGACTGACATAACTCCTTGAAAAGGAAATGCTTATCACCTTTTGAAAGTATTCTCTGATTCTGTTCTCCATCTCCTCTTGTTTTGCTCTTGCTCTTTTAATCAGTATGATTAAAAACAAACAAACAAACAAAAATCCACCATAAAATCTTCTCTCAGAAGTAAAGGAGATACAAGATTTTCCTGGAGGATTTTGAGTCTACAGAAGGAACAAGAGTTAAGGATTTGGAAAGCCTGAGTCTCACTCTTTACATGAATGTGGAAGGACCTCTAAAGACTGAACTGGCTGACCACATTTTGATAAACTCTCCAAATGACAAGTTGTGGTTCTGAAAAGCCAGTGTACAGTATTTTTTAAGATTACACATGAACCTCTAGAACTTATAAAGCAAGTGTCTGGTTTATTATCTGCTTCCCTAATGAACAGTAACTAAAACTAATATCAAGTTCAGCAAGTATCTTCGAGGTGGTAAAAGTCAGACTTCAGAGAATGCTGTTTATAAAAGATCCTGATTTCTCTTCCAGTTAGCCTTTTTATAATATTCATAAAACACCAGAATCCATGAGTCCCATTTTTAATTGACCATTCACAAATATTTTCCCCAAGTAGCCTACCACTACCTAAGTGTAACTTAGTTTATTATTCAGCCATATGATCTTCCTTTTTTTAGCTAATATCAGATTTTGTTTCAAGCACATACATAGAGAGGTGAAATAAAAATACCATTACCTGAGATTTCCTCGTTTGTTACTCTGTTTTTCCACTACCTGCACTTTCCACTGTGTCTGCAGTTCGAAGCATAACTTAAGTATAACTTTGGTCAAGCAACAAAATCAGGTTTTGTGCTATTTTAGGCCATAATCTTTATGTTCCAGCTTTTGCTCAGGTTACAAGCTAAATCCTGTGGGTAAGGTAAAGAGGTCTATCCTGAGTTAGGAGTTATGCAGTAAGAGTCCTGTATCACCATGCTGGACCTATCAGAAATACACCTGGTCTATCAACCTAATAAAACTGCTTAAAACCATCCTTTGCCTGTCTTCCATCACCTGCATGTCTAGGTCAGTGCTTTCTTGTCAATGACCCGCTGTTGTATTTCTCACTCCCTGACACCATGTGGGTTTAATTTCATCCTGTATTTGTCTCCACACACTTTCCCCACCCCTTCAATTTTTCTATCTCTGCCTCTCCCTTACAATGCCTTCAGAAGTGAAATCATTTCTCAACAATACTGTGGTACTATTGCACGTAGGGTTAGATTCCAGTGTGCAGGCACCAACAGGAGTTCTATGTGTGCCAGAATTTTTCTAGATAAAAATGTAAACAAAATAAATACAAAAGTGCATTTTGTATGACAACAAAGAAACTTGGCCAAGATCTGAAGACAGTAACTAGAGTCCCTTCAAGTAAGGAAGAGGCCAGACTGAGTTACTGTAGTATACAGAATCACAGAATATAGTAAAATAGAACATTAATAGCTTCAGAGTGATGTGTCACTTCCAGTCAATGAAGTTCTGATCTACACAAATAGTATGAAGAACATCCCTACAGACAGAGAAAGGAATCTGGATGCACTCTGATATTTCAAGATTGACAAGAAATTGTTTCTCTTTGGTTCATAAAGAAGCATGGATCTTGCTTCATAGAGAAACAAACAAATACAGCACCAGGCTCCACGTGGAGGCCAGGTTGGTTGTTTCTTCAGCAAAAACAACCAAAAAATAATTTTCCTAAATCCAATTTATGACACGCACCTAACTTACTGAGAATAACTAACTAGTTATTACGCACTGATTAGAACTGAAAAACATTCTTTGGGAGGTGATACTTGGTAATGTTTCAGTCCATTTTAATCCTGAACTCAGGTAGACAAGGCATAATTTTCTGGTATGGATCTAGCAACATCATGGAGCTACAGTCACCATGGGACACAGCTATTGCATTCCTAAATTGGCTGGCTCCCAGGGCTGACCCCTAATTCCGAATCTCTCATTTGTAGGAATGTTTCAAAGTTTCCATGAACTGCACATCCGGAATTTTGTTCATCTCTGATGCTAAGTTCAAGTTCATTAAAGCTCAACCCATGCATGCTTCTACAGGAGTGTCACCATAACACGCTATTAAAAAACATCTTGATTGCATTCTGAGGAAAAGGAAGATTTATAAGATGACTCTACTGAGTCCTTGAGACAATATACATCCCTGGTCTCTTGTGCTTTCATGCCTTTGTAAGCCACACTCCCCATGAAGACTGCAGCTAGCTAATTTACTTTCTCAATAAAAAATCAGGTTATTTGCAAATTAGATTATGTTACACAGTATATATGAAACGTTATTGCTAATCATACCTTTCTTCCCTCATCTCCTAGCTGTTTTTCACATACGTACGTGATTTCACATTCCTAAGAGGGACTGAAAACTCTATCCAGGTTTCAGTGCCCCAAGGAAATTGCTAAATTCTATTTGCTGGTGAACAGTTCTGAAAAGCTAGCTTGTCAAATCTAGTATGGTAAAGCAAGTCATCGGCACAAAGTTGCATTCAAGCTAGAATTATACAGCTGAGCCTGGGTTTACATTTCTGGAGTGCAAATAAAACACAGTTTAGGGTTTGTTTTCTATCAAAAAATTTTTTTAACAAAAATTTCTACAAAGTCTTCTCCCAGGGCCCTACCATGCCCTTGAACACCTAAAGAAAACTGTAATGAAATTTCACTTAGTTCCCACGTGCATAAAAATAATGTAGATGTCACAGTAAGATATAAACATAAAAAACCACACTTTATTTAGACAAACAAGTCTTTCTTTATAAACACAGTAATAGATACATAGGTTCTCTCATACACTCAGAGAGGAAATTGCTACTGCATTCATTTAATTCCAAGTTTGAAAATAACTGCGTATTTCCAAATGCCAATCAGAAGCTTAAAACTGCAGCCAGTGATGTATTATTTGCTTCTTAATGCAACAGACAATGTGTCTGCGGTTTCTGTACAACCGGCAGGGCATCCTGGCATCCTAGTGAGATTCCTACGGAAGGAGAGGAGTTGAAGGAATACAGCTGTTGTCACAGGGGAAAAGTCACTGATTAAGACTTCAGTGATCTTTTGTTTTATGCTGTACTTTTGAATGGAAATCACACACATTTAAAGTAGACCAAAGCATTCACTCCCAAACCACTACCACTGCCACTTTCAAAAGCCACATGTCTTGGGAAATCCAGAGAGCTAAAATAATACTGGATTGCACCTTTGTGCTAATCAAAAGCATGAAATCTTTCAGAGCCATAGCAGCTTAGGAATAAGACAAGTCTGCATTCTATACCAAGAGTTGTTATCAGAGATGAAAAGTGTTTACTTGAATTTGAAAATACAGCACGATGAAATTTTTCTCTCTGTATAATGTGCTATAGCTGACTATTCCCATTACAATGCTCCCAGCCTGCTGGTGAATGGGAAAAATAAGTAAACTGGAAAATAGATCAAAATTCTTATTCAGATAATACTTATACTTGGAATCTTAACAATCTAAAATATTTGAGGAACAGAGAGGAAAAACACACACAAAAAGGTTAAGTCAGGGAAAATAATTATCTTACTGTTATTACTGCTCATTTGAAATAGAAAATCTGTGCGCAAGCATTTCCATGGCTCAGTTTTTCCTACAAACTGGAAAAGTAATTCCATTTCACTGAAAATGAGATCCATTTTTGTATTGCATTTGTATTTGTGATGGAGTAATCAGACTTTCAAGAGGAGAAGCAGAAAGAGATAAGCTAGTAAGTATAGCTCTATGTATCACCTGGAGAAAAGGTACTTGGATCATTTGGTCTCACTTCCATTCAAACTTCACGGTACATACCACAGTCTTTGCTGAGGCCAAGTTCTCCATCTATTCCTTCCATCAGGAAAGACCAATATATAAGTACTTCAAACAGAATTGGCAGCCATGAATCTTGTTAACAATCAAATTTGTCGCTAACATTCTTTGCCCTCAGTTCCTGCACTGAAGGGCTAGAACTCATCTTTCCAGATATAATCATCTTCATAACCCTTAAAAGTATACGGTGTGAAAAATATCTGGTGTAAAATATTCAAACTTCTAAACCAGAGGCCTTCTAAACTTTCCTGAACCAAACTTCCCTGAACCATCAGAGCAGTTCTTAGCATGCACAAGTTCCAAGCAGCCCCTGCAGTATTTCTCTTTCAAGCTTTTAAGAGGCCTGAATTCAGGTCAGAGAGTTGTAACAGAAGATCTAATCATGCTATGCAGTCACTGCACTCAGCAGTGTAAGTCTGTTTGAAAAGGCATTCTTGATTTATTAAAACACATTACACATCATTCAAAATAATATAAGTAATAGGAAGAAAAATGTTTAGAAGAAAGAAAAATGTTTAGAAGACAATAGCTTTAAGACTGTAAAGAAGCTTTCCAGCAGATTCTCCTTGGAGGTGCCAAAGCAAAATGATGAGTGGTAACAGACACAAGCTGCGGTGACCAAACACTGAAGCAAAATGCCTAAGAAGGCTGCAGGTAATCCATCAAAACTCAACTGGACATAGCCCTGACCTGAACATGGCTTCACTTTGAGCAGGCAGCTGGACTACAGCACTTCCGGGCATCCTTTCAGACCTAAATAATTCAACGATTGTTATATATAAGCAGTGAACACAGCTCTTTTGACAGGTAAAAACTTCAGACGTCACATTAACACTGCCACATAAACTGAGGATGAAATCTAAAAGTTGAAGTGAAGCACTAGTACTTTGAAGTTCTTGTAATTATTTAAACAAAGCAGCTACCATTGATCGGGGCATTAGAAGTGAAACTGAGCTTTAAAAATCACAGCAAATGTTCCAATACATTTCCATTACTTCCGTCCATACCTCGCCTCCTAGCTAAGTCCTTATTTGTGAATCTGATTTAATTAAATGAAAGGAATTGTCAGTCAAAGACACAAATGGTAAATTCCTAATTTACTTCCAGAGGTAAAAGAATTACATTCATAGGCTTTTTGAGTTTTCTTACGCTGCCCAAGAACAAAATAAACTCAAAATAGCAGCAAAAAAGAGTGAGCCACCCCTCAGCCCCTGCCAAGGGCTAGGGAGGGACTGGGGGATTCCTGGGCTCCTCTTTTGATCTCCTGCTGCGAGAGGGCCCAGTCTGGCTGCTCACCAGCTTCAGCTCTGGGTACCACTTTGCTAGTTGCAGCTCCTTTTACCACAAGGGAGTTCTGCAAACACTGGGCTGCAGCTCTGACTGTGGTTTGAGGCTTCCCAGCTGCTCATCACAAAGGCCACAGCGAGGGCAGTTATAATGGCAGAGATGCAGTTTAGAGAAGTCTCAATCTGCCAGACATCAAGCTCCTAGTGACTGCTGAGGGTGATCACCCTGTCACTTATTTCAAGAGTCTATCTTTCATTTCAGTCACTACTGAGAAAAGGGAACAGAAAGCTCAATCACAAAAATAAGCCTTTGCAGAAGAGTATTCACCACTGTTGACTGAATTTTGTTTTCAGCATATACTCCATCTTGAGGAAATCTGGCCATAATACATGACAAGTTAAAAAAAGAATAAAAAGGAAGAAAAGACAAAAGTTCTCCCTTTGCACTGTCGACCACACTGAACTGCACACTGGAAATAAAAATCAAGGATGACACTTAGGCAGCTAACAGGCTATTACACCAGGTGCTTGTAACTCAGTACCAGAATACAAGGCAAGGAGAAAATTTCTGAAAAGGTTTGTAAATACAAACAGCAAATGCTTGCTCTACAGGTATTACTGCAGAGGCATGGCAAGTATTATGGTCAAGGCATGAGAGCAGCAGCCAGTTCCTTTGGGGAGGGTGCAGAAGTCCCTGGGTAAAGGCTGTTCCAGAGCTCCCTGGAAAACCAGATCTGGCACTGGGAAGAACCTGGGCAGCGGTGTTCAGAGGAGTCACTTGATTATCATAAATAGCTAGAAGGAGGCTCCTTTGGTGACCATCACTCCTTGGCTGTCAGCCTTCCCAGGGTGAAGCAAACAACACTGTTCAAGAACAGTATGGTAACGAGGTGCCAACCATACCAAAACAGACATGCCTTATATAGATTTTTTTTTTCTTTTTCTCCCCCCTCTTTCAATCTAAACAGAATCTGAACAGGAAGTTTTACTGAAATCAAATGAAAACTCAACTGAAATTTAGTCACAGGTAGATCTGAAACAGAAGCCATACCTTGACTATAGATTGTCTCTCTCGGGAAAGGATCAATCAGAACAACTGCTCGCACCTTCCCACTGGTCTGAAGTATGAATCCTGTACATTCTTGCAGCCTAATTACAACCACAGCTTAACCATTACAGTAATTGAAACAACAGTATTTCACAAAAAAAGACAAACATTCATTTAAAAAGAAGCTATGTTTTCCGGGGCGGGG
>NW_010326390.1:88745-144471 GCF_000700745.2 Antrostomus carolinensis
AAGAGCAAGGTATCACAAAGGTAGCTGTAACTGCCAAAGACTTCAGCGTAGTCCACACAGAGTGCTTAGCTGCTCACGCCTGACTGCCAGATGGATGGCAGCAAGAAAGTGGAAGAGATCATAAAAATAATTCTACCATAACTTCTAAAACCAAAGCACTAAAATCTATTTTCCTTCTAAGAAGTTAGGAGGAAAAACACAAACTGCCTGCTGCAGAAGCAGGAAAACATAACACAGTATTATCTACACTCAATTTTATAGTTCATCCTGTTGTGGCAGCAAATTAATAGTTTTCCAAGAGTCATTCACAGCTATAATATCTCTTGGGAGGTGAAAAGCTTTGTATACGCCTATACCAGCTACTACTTCAGCTGAGAACACAAAGATCTGGTTGAAATTAGCATATTTTTTCTTTGTGGCCACAGAGGCCTCTAAACATAGAAATATTTGAATATTTCCAAACTCTGTTGCCAAGTGTTGAAAAGTCTGGTTGATTGTTCTCAAAATAATAATGAACTACATTAGCAGTATCTGAAATGTGAAATTTGTATTACAATCAAGTGTTTTGAGATTTTTTTTTTTTTTAAGTGTTAAAAATTAACTTTGAGAGACAAGACTATCTACAAACACCACAAAACACACTACAGGATGTTATCACCTGATACTGAACAGTATTTAACAAATGTTTCAGTCCTTCTTTCTTATCTGCCAGAACACTTTCCACATCACAAGATATTCCATGGTGTCATCTTTGAGGCACAGGCCCTGCACTGCACAGAATCATTATAACAATATCTTAACTGACATGACTTCAAATTATGCTTCACTACTAAAAGCTACTCCAACAGATTAAGGAAAGATTGAAAAGGATAAACTTAAGAAAAAAAAAATCAAAATTGGTGTACGGGAGAGAAACTGCGTATTCCTTCTATTCCTTTCACAGTAAGTAAGCAAATATTCTTAATACAGTCATAAACATCTTTATCTTGTTTCTGATAAAATGCCTTCACTGAAGAGGAAGTCACCAAAATGAACGAACAAAATACCAAATATAACTTACAAGTAGTATGACAAAGCAGAAAACAGGCAGTTTGCCTTCAGTGGAGTTATTAGTCCTGAAGAATCTCAAGAATTTTTTTTACCCAAACTACACCTTAACCTATCCGGTTCAATCTTCTTTCCCCCATTCCCACTCCCTCTTTTTTTTTTTTTAAATGAAAGCAACTTTTTGAAGGACTAAAATTTGTAAGACTGCAGAGGAAATGTTCCTGTAACAGTTTTTGTTTGTTTGTTTTTAAAAGGAAAGGTTTATCAGCATTTGCTCTTCCATAAGATAGCAACTTAGGAGTTTTGAATTAGAAAATACCTGTCAGTTCTCTCTTCCAATACCAATTCTCTCAATTTCCCCCCCCCCCCCTTTTTTTTTATTCATTTCTCTGTGGAAGTATTCCTTCTGCAAACATATTTGGGATAGATTACAGACCCTGAAGAGTGTCTGGCTGAGTTTCAAATTACAGGTAGTTTCATGAGCACATGTTTGGGTGTGTAAAACAATGCACTGGAATGTTACAATTGATTAATGAGTTTTAACTAAGATTAAATTGACGACGATAACATTTTCATTGTATATTCTAAGGAAGCAAAAAAGTAGAAGTAAAAGAGAAGTACACTATGTTGTGTAAGGTTTCTTTAATGCAGATTTTAAAATAAAGAACTGCTACTTATTTTTCTGATGCTTATCTTTACGTTTATCCCAGAGAGATGATCAGCTTTATTGCTGATTTTGTGCAGGGGAAGGTTTAAGTTATGATCTGCACCATAACTTAACCAACGTACTGAGCGTAAACTCAATGAAATGTAATTGTTCTTCTCTACTAAATGTATTTATTAATCCTCATTCATTCCTTGGCACTTTCATGGCAGGGGAGGGTGGGATGTGTGTGGAAATACAGTTCAGGAAATAGTCAAGAAAACAGCCTACTGAAACAACCTACAGAGTACGTAGTTTTGCTTTCTATAGTGATTCACTTCAAATATTACCTGAAACAGAAGCCTGCAAATAAGCAGGATGTACAGCTATTACATGCACACTTCACCTACTATGACCCTGTATGTCACAGCCTCATGTAGCTCCAACATCACCTACGTGCATCTGCATTAAATCTCAACTTTAAAAAAAACGCACAGGGAAAGCCTTAGAAAAGCAGGTGTTGAAAGTACTAGTTGAAGACAATCCCAAGAGATTAGGGGTGGGACATCTTTGAGGTTATCCTTCCTTCCTTCCTTCTACATGCAACACGCTCATTTTTCCTCTACCTTACTTCTCATAAGGATCCCTTGCTCCCTCCCATTTCAAACTGATACTTTGGGGCAGGGTACTGTCGCCCTATTACCTCTTTGTAACCTCAGTGGCTTTGCCAATTGATCTTATACCTTCATCCAATTAGCATTTTCAGTCATAAAAGGGACTCCTAGAATGCAAGATGTTACAGAGAAAAAGGAGTGAAAGGGTTGAATATTTGTAGTGCTTGCTGATATAACAATGAAAGCTGACATCTTCACTGTCTCCTTGCAGAGATGCAAAATTACAGATATGCCCCACAGAGCCTAGAAGGCACCAGCAAGCCACAAATTGTGGGATCCCCTTAGACAGGAAAAATGAAGACAGACAATAGAAAATAAGTAGTTTCCAGAAGGATGGGAAATAAACTGGCCTAGTGTCTTTTGTTCCTAACTCCTAGGAACAGCAAGCTGCAGGTGAAGAAGTCAGATGGGAAGTTCAGACACATCAAACATCCCAAACAGGGAATATTCAATATTCAGCCAGAAGTTTGTTCTACTGCAGATGTCTATTAGATTCCCTATCAAAATTCTCTAATAAAACTGGAATGCACAGACTTGTGCATTCCAAAATATCATTTAAAAAAAACCAAACCACCAAATCCCATACTTAATCGACACTTGTGAATAAACCTCCTTGAAAGGCAGATTGATTCAATGACTTAAATAACTGCCTTTTGTAATTTTTATGACTCTGATTTCCAAAATATCTGGTTTATGTTCAAAGGGGTGGAGTAGAAGATAAGCCTATAGTGTATTTCATCATGTGCATATGAGGGTAAACATTATCTGAAGAGGATGAACTGAATTTAAAAATTGCTCTAAAAGTTGAATTTAAAAGTATGACTAAATCATAGTCAGTCTAGGAAGTATGTTTCTTCGTCCTAAACAGGCTGTTTAATTAGAATATTTTTTCATCCAAAGACATGACATGGTTTCTAAGGAAGTTTACAACTGAAGGCAACTAAGAAAACACAATAAATCTGTTTGCTATCAGTCAGTGTTTCTGGACAGTGAGACTAGACAGTTATGTTGTCATGGGAAACACACAAAAGTACACAGAAGGGGAGCTGTCATACGGCTTGAAATCCCTGTCAGCCTGGTCTTCTCTAGTCTGCCTACACAGCTGATAAATCAGTCACAGTTACAGAAACTGAGAGACACACCCCAAAGCTACAGAATCTGACTAACCTCACTGTAACGTACTCCACTGCTAAAGACTATCTGCTCAGATCTTCTCCTCATTCCAAAATCCTAACATTTTGGACTCCTTGGTGTCAGTAAATATCACAGGTGTCCTTTCTCATCATCAACTGTCAAAAAATATTTGGTCTGTCTTAAAGAGAGATCACTTTTCCTTCTATTGGCTTAATATGTTATCCAGAATAGACACAGCAATACAATTTCAACCAACTGAACAAGCTTCATGCCTATAGGATACAGAACTTTATAGAGCTATTTTGGAGAAGTGAAGGCAAGCAATGGAAGACGAAAAGGGAATTACCCTATTTTGGTGAACAGTGGGAATTTACATCCACAAAATAATTCAGCTAAACTGTCATTTTGGTATAGCAAAAATTTTAAAACTCATATATACATTTTGAGCTGGTCTGTTTGCATTCAATATATGGTCAAAAAGTATGCAGAGTTCCAAAGAGTTTACAGTCTAATAAATCAAGTAAAGTACCGCACGCTATATCTTAAAGTATTCTGCAGACAAAGGTGTAAGATGTGCTATAGCAGAGCCTGGCAATATACCACCCGGCACGCTTAATGAACACAGTGCTCAGGAGTGGGGTTTGGTGGAGCCCATTTGTAGAGAACCTACAGAGATGCAGACACACAGCTCCATGAATTACTGCCTTGGAGATTAGAGATATTCTTCATTCATCCAGCACCACCCTGCCCACTCCCAGCCTCACCTCCATGACCTCCTAGCCTGCAGCAAGAGCATCCGCATGCTAGAGGGATGCAAGTAACTTTCAGTAAAGGTAACAGTGATGATTATTTTTAGCTGGTTGAGTCTGCTTAAATCACTTTCCAGTGAGTTGTCTGGTGGATTTTTAGTCTTCTACTGCATCTGTATTTCTAATCTCTCTTTATATCCCACTAGATAGGTAGTAATAGCTGTGCAGTTAAGCATACCACTGATGAGACAGTATTTATGCAGTAAGTTAGCCAGTCAGCTCTTCCAGGGCAGACGTCGTGTTTGTGGGCATTGCCCAGCACTGAGCTGCTTGTCTCAACTTCACAGAGCTCACCAACTCACAACATTCTACGATTCTAAGATACACCCACAGACACTGGCTCTCAATCATTTCTTTCCTGTATCTTCTGTTTATGCAATACAGATGTTTAACAGTGATCAGAGCTTTAATAAAGTGCTCATGGCTAGCAACACAAATTGATGTATTCAGACTCAAACGCTTTTAAATGTCTTCATGAGGTCCAGGCCAGAATCAGACCTTGAAATTACACTTTTCATGAGAACTGGAAATGCTGTGCATGTATTAGTCAACTCATAGAAAGGCAGGAAAGGTATTGTGGAAGTAATGACTTATTTACAGAGTAGTCACAGCAAGAAAAACACGCTCATGTACAATTACTGATTATGAAAACCCTTGATTACTTCACTGAACAAATCTCTCTCAAATAAGAATGATTTTGATCTAAATGCAGATAAAAGATTGATTTAAACTAAATTAAGAGATCTAGGAAAGGTTAAGCATGTTATAATAGGATCATGCATTAATTCTACAACAGGTTTGTTTGAGGCTGAGCCCTCTGCTCACTTCAATAAAAGCAAATGGATTGAGCAGAACCTTCTGATGAGGAACACAGCAGCATCAGCTGTCGCCCGAGCCAGCCCAGCACCACAGCTAAAGCCACTCAGGCTGAGGCTGCGGATCCTCCAAGGCTGTCTCAGGGGTTAGTGGTGCAGCTACACTTTATAACATCTGCAAGGTCAATAATAAAATGTCTGAGGGTTAGGCTTTGGGTTTTTGAGTCGGTGTTTTGCTGTGGGGTTTTTTTCCTAAATCTTCATAAATCCTCAAAAATCTTTAAATAGGGTTAAGTAGGAAATCAAGCAGTTACTAGAGATAAATCTTATCTTACTTGTAAAATCCTGGTTTAGGTTAGAAGGAAAAAAAAAAAAAAAAGCTGCTGGTGAATTTCTTTTCCCTGAGCATCTGTTTCAACAGACTTACAGGTTCTTACGCCTTGCTAGCCAAACTAATTCCAGGCAAAGTTGTACTTATTAGATTTTTGCCTTGCTTTTTTCTTTTTTCTTTTTTCTTTTTAAGTTTTTTCCTTTTTTTTTTTTTTTTTTTTTTTTTTTTTTTTTTTTTTTTTTTTTTTTTTTAGTTAGTTCTGGGGTTTATTGGTTTATTGATTTTTATTTGGTTGTTTTGGGTTATAAACTATGTATTTACATAATAAATACTGGATGGAGGAGTATTCATTTGAATTAGCTCATGTGGTGTGAGCAATAGCAGCCAGCCAAAAAAATAATTTCCCACACAGAACCCCACGCACAGCAATGCAAACACTACCTTTTGGGTTACATTTCGTGACATTCTGGGTAAATACTGTAATATATTATAAACAAATACAAACTCTCAATCAGAAAAGCAGTTTTACTAAAATTCCTTTATCCTCAGCCTATGACTACATACTTGAGTCACGTGTTGACCAATACCTTCAAACAGTTCTGTCTCGTGCTATTTTAAGGCCTGATCTTTTACGCAAGCTGCTGTTAATTATATGGTAGTCCAACATAATTAGGGCAGTTCAACTGCAATTTCACCAGAATCTCACAGAAAGGAATAGAGCTGTTTACTGTTAATAAGGTACTATATACAAAAAATAACAAAACCTGAGTGATAACCTCCTGTATTTCCAAAATGCTTTTCTAAAGCATAACTTTGGTTAATTGCTTATTTTTTCCTTACATACCAGATAAGATTGTGTGCTTGAACGTAATGAATACAGACGTGAATAAATTAGTTCAAGCCAAGTACTGAGGGCTCCTTTTTTCTACTCATTTCCTTAAGCAATCCTGTGGGTCTCAAGAGTTACTGTGAACTAAGCCAAGAACAAAAAAAAACCAAACCTGACACACACCACCCAAAACCAAAGAAGAAAGAAAAAAAAAAAGTCTCTGTAGTAAACTTAGAAGTTCTGCACCATCTACTGCTAGCTGTAACAAACAGTACTAATACCCTAACAAGAACTACTCCCAATCACGTTAATTTTACTTAATATACCACAAGTGGGCCTTCCAAGCACAGATTAAAAATTTCTGGTTTCTAAGGTGATAATGAATAATGTTTTCCCCTACTTCAAAAAAAGTTTATCTTCAACAGAAATAAAACTATTAGCTAAGTAGCTGAATGAAACAAATGAGGCAGAGTTTGTTTAAGCTAATTTCCTTAGGTCTTCCAATGGAAACCAAGACACATTTTTGAAAGCAACTGAAATGGGAGATGTTACCCTTGACAGGTTTGTGCTGCATATCAAATTGCAAAAGGAACACAAAGAATGGATTTTCTAATTTAATTAAATATTATATATTTTGGTGAACTGACAATTTCCTCAAAAACAAATGAATTTGCAGCCTTTCTCTGGAAGAAGAGCCATAGACAATGTGACCTTGGAACTTGATTCCAGTATGAGGATAATGTTTCTACATTTCCATCTCAGGAGAGATCCTCACATGCAGAATCTTGAGATCAGGGTTTTTTTCCTGTAGTAAGGCAATATATTGAAAATCTAGAAAAAATGACCCCAGCCATAGAAGTTTTGCCCTGAATGAGAATGTAAACTCCAGGATTCAGAAGTTCTGCTCCATTTTGTGAGCCTGAGCTGAGTCCCCTCTCAGTTTCTCATGCTTTGTTTCATTTTCCCAGAATAAAGAGAGACAGGAAAAATTTGAGGGGTTTTTTCAGCTTTTAAGTCCAAATTCTGCAAAACATACCCAAGATGTCCACAGATATCAAACTGCAGGTGTCAAAAATGGATGAGGACAAAAGTTAGATCTCTAATTAATACAGAACTCGCCACATTCTTTCAAACTGCAAGTGATGACAATTTGCAGTGCTGAGTAAATACAGGGTTTGCTTTCTTCGTAATCCAGTCTCCTGTCTTCTGAAATGGTTGCTTAAGGAAAAAAAAAATTGTATGTTCCCTTGGACTCTGAGAAGACAGCAATGGAGTAAGCAGGCTTAAGCTACTCATACTCATTGAGCATGAGCCAATAAAGGAACATAGCCTAGTCCATAAAAATCTAGCGAAAATGTATAATTGATTTATAACTATTACTTTCCAAAACCCCTGAATTTAATTTGCAAATCAAAACAGAAGCATTCCTATAGCAAAGAAGGAAAAGGCAGCAGCAATAGGTCTTGATGCCACAAGATGATAAGCAGCCTTTGCTTATTTTATGCAGTTAAATACCTTCAGTCACAATGTGAAGCAAAACACAAGATTCTTTTTTCTTTTTTTTTAATTACTCAAACAGTCTTCTTTAAGAATAAAGAACACTTTAAAAATGCCCTCCTTGAAACTTTGTAAGATTTACCTAAATACTTTGTAAATGTAAGCCACAATTTCATGATGCCAGTAAGTTCTTCACAACTCTTTCATTCCTCTTCATTCATTTTTAGATAATTACAATAACAACAAACAAAACGACCTAGTAACATTTCCAGCTGAACGTTTGGAAAGGAGGAATCTTCTCAAATTGCTTTAGAGAGGGATCATGGTAAAAACAAACACATGATCCTCATAAAAGCATTCCATGTATTTTTCCACTGTACTTAATGAGAGCACCAACCAGCACAGATCCACATGAAACAATTTAATTTGAGGCAAGCTCAGACGAGTTTTGCACATCTACAGTGTCAGGAAAAGATCTCTCTGGTCTTAGATGACAGAACTGATACATCAGAGTAAACCTAGTCACATTTATTTGACAACGGACCTTGCTAATTAGCATCATATTAGGCCACCAGCTGCCCAACACATCAGTTGTAACTCTCATCTCGGTTTATTAACACCACATTTTAATACTAAATCAAGTGAACTTCCAGTGAGAGCCAAACATCTGTGTGTACACATTCCTTCTGAGGAGCACTCTCGCCCTGTGCTGGCAGCAATTCTTCTCTCTAACCTTTTAGACAGATACTTCTTGAGGCATTTTGAGAGCTGCAGGCCTCATCAGCATCAGTCCCAACCCAGCAAAGCACCTAAGCTCATGAGTGCTATCAACAACCTTATCCGATGGGATTGCATACACTCACCTCCACATTTGAAAATGGAGCTGAGAAGGGGGGACTACTGACCAGGTGGCTGCAAACCTTATGTCAAGGCCTGGCTCTCAGTAGCAAGTCCCAGGCAATTTCTCAAGGTTATTAATTTCTTAATAAAGAGAAATTAATTTCAGACTTTCTAAATGCAAACTCCCTGCTTCATCTCTATGCAAATGTTTCTTAAATTAAAAGCCTGGAAAACATTTCATAGTGGAACAGGCAAAAACAAAACAATGCATGAAACTGGAGTATCCAATTCCATTGTCCCACCGACTAAATTCTCCTCTGATACTATTTACAAAGATTAGACAAGTATGGTAGAGAAACATACACAAATAAGAAGTCTTTAATCATACCGAAAGGCCTGCGAAACAGAAAGGAAAAGGGAACAAAGTGAGCACTAAGCCCTGAACAGCCCACTAGAGAACGTACTGCACACCGGGAGGACCGTTTGCAGAACCAGCCATGTGTTATCGGCCAGGTACCAGACATTTAACAGCCATGTGTGATCTAGGGGTGGTGCCATTGCTAGTGACAATCCCTACGATACATACACTAGGCAAAACAACTTCTTGTAGATTCTATATAAGCTCAAGAAGTAGGGCTGTTGATCTCTTGATCCCACTGAAATTCTAAGCTCTGGAGTAGCATCATCAAAACTTGTCTAAAATTCAAAAGGGAACTCAAAATCTACTAAGGCACTTAAACACATTATCCCTATTGAGTTAGGGGTCAAAGGAGGAATCATGTGTACCTGGTACCACTGGGAACCTGAATCACTGCTAATACTCAAGCTTGTAAAATGTGTGTACGCTGCATACACCAGAAGGGAGCACTGTCAGTGTTTGGGTACATTTCATCCTCCATTTGACAGAAGATGGCAGTCAACGTGGTTTTTTCAATCAGGTATACAAGAAAACACCCATCTGATTGATCGTGGCCCAATGCACTGCACTCAACTGCTGCCTTGTTTTTGTAATTGGATCATCTTTAGTCCATATCGCAATGGGATGGTTTTAATAAAGATGTTTTCGTTGTGTGTCAGGTCAGCAACTGGACTAATCTATAGTATTCTCACAGTCTCACAAAACAGGAGAAATGGAAACAGAACTTATCACGGCACACCTGATGCCTTTGCTATCCAAATATGCAAAATCTACCCAAGTGAACTTCAATTTATTGGATTCAATCCAGAAATCCACAGGCAGACCAACTTCCCATTGACTTCAGTTGTAAAGAACTACAGCTTTAGATAGGACTGCTCTTCTTGATTAGTCAGATAGATTTAAGAGTTTAATTACCTTAATCAACGACTGGAGTCTGGCTGAAGGTTAATAAATCCTAATTAACAAAGATTATCCCCAAATACCTATTAAAGACTAATCTAAGTTGTCTTTTGGCCACATAAGCTAATCTGTCAGTAAAAGCAGTTTTAAATAATGAGATCAGAAATTATTTGTAGGCAACATCTTTTTAAGAAAGTCTTCTTAAGAAAGTCTTCTTAAAAAATTAACTCTTTTGCCTTCAATATCGAGCAGACTAAGGATAAAATACCACTCACTAGGCACATGGGCTAACAGGATCTAAATGCCACTTGAAGATTCCAAACAAATTACTCAATTCAGAAATGTTTCCAAACTCTCAAGTCTGCCACCAGCTTCAGTGAGACCAGACTAACAAACATTTACATATCTTTTTTAAAACCCTAGTCACAATATTTAAGAACTCGGAGCAGGCAAAAAAAACCTCAGGTATTTTTTATATATATTTTATATAAATATTTTTATGCATGCATATATATGACTGGAATATGCATTTTTTATATATGTATTTATATATATATTCCAGTCACGGTATTAGACTGTTAGATTTTTAGCTGAGCATGAAAGAACAACGTGCTTGTTCCCTTACATTTTCAGTGCTACCAACTGAACTGCAGAGCTTTCTTCCATCTAGAAAAGGATGAGCCTCCTCTCTTGAAAACAGAAACATCTGTTTTCTCAAGACATCTGCTAAAGAAGCGAGAAGAGCAGGATGTAAACTGCTTAGTCAAATAGTTTAAAGATAATGAAGAAATAATTAATTACAAGGAAAAAAACCTATAAGATTAAGATCTGCATGTAATTAGCTGTACTCAAAATGCCAGAACACTATGCTCAGAAAAATATAATTAATGTGTTCTTGAGAGCTCCTGATGATTCTCACCAGCACAGTGATAAAGGGTGCTGCAATCTGCTCCAAATGTTGGGCACCCTGCTTACAGCCAGGCATATGCGAGAACAGTATGTTTTCATGCTGTGCCCAAGTCCCATTAGACTTGGCAGAGCCATAACCTTTGGATTACGAGGCTTGTGCTCAGCCAAAGATAGCTTTACCAGCACAGCTTGACTTGGTCCAAGTGCAACAGCATGAAAATATATTCTGTTTCAGGGCACTTGTGGAGATTTCATTGATGAAGAATACGTTGGATCTGGTCCTTCTTCACAAGCTGGTAATTTATTTTAGGGCTATGGAAGTCAAAGAAACATGCAGTTTACATTTATTTAACAAGCAAGGGTACAGATTACGTCCAGTTACTATTCTTCCAGTGTTAGGTGTTTTTAAACACACATGGACCAAAACTGAAAAATAAGAGGTGAATTAAAAATAAAAACATGTTTTTCTGACAGATTTAATGGTAATCGAACTATTTTTATTAGTTCATTTTGTACTGTTATTCATGATGGATCCAAAAGTTTCCTTTAACCTACTGGTTTTAAAAACTTTAACTTCTGCCCACCTTTGTATCTCCTAAACTTAAAAATAAAAGCTCTTTGCTGTCTTACTAGCTTTTTTCTTCCAAGAGGAGAGCAAAAGTAACTTGCAACACTCCTACTAGGAGTGGGAAACTACAGGATCACAGCATCACAGAATCATTAAGGTTGGAAAAGACCTCTAAGATCATCCAAGTCCAACCATCAACTCATCACCACCATGCCACTAAACCATATCCCCAAGTTCTACACCTACGTTTCTTGAACACCTCCAGTGATGGTGACTCCACTACTTCCCTGGATGGCCCAGTCTTTTTGGTGGTGGAGCCAAATGCCAGTTCCAAGGCATCTCCATAGGCTTATGGCAGAAATGAACAATTTCACAGCCCCGTCACACAGGAGTGGTCAGCACGAGACAGGAATGACCTTCCAACTTCCACCATTTTTAAACTGCCTAACTAGACAGTCAAGAACACAGCTCTACCCTACCACTATTTCCCCACTTCACATGAGAAACCTCGCCAAGACCAATGCTATACACAGCAGTGGGTGATCAGAGTGAGCAAAAAGGAACTCAATCACTTCTTCCCACTCCTTCTCTTTTTTTTTTTCCTACTGAAACACACTCTGCTACCCTGAAGCAAGGCTAGGAAAGCACTTTCTCTACTCATCTACTTCGGCAGGTCAAAAGAAATCAGCTTGCAGGCAGCGCTAGACTTATAGCCTGCCCGTTGGACCATTCAGATACAGGCTATTCTCCTACTGTACATGTAGAGGACATTGCCAGGTGAGGTAATAAAATTCCTCAGTTTCCCTTCTGTTTGTTTTTCATTAAAGATAGTAAGAAATTTTAGAAAGAAACTTTTTTTTTTTCCCCAATGGAAAAATGCTGATTCGCAGAAACAAATTTCTACAGGAACTGACACTGTCAAAGATCTTTCAATGAAAACCAGATACAGAAGACAAGCCAGCCCACCCACAGGCAAGCTCCCAAGGGGGCAGTCTTCTTGGCAGACATCCTGTGCTCCGATTTGCAAAGAAAAATTAGTTGGAAACATGAAAATTTCCACAGTATGGATGTTCTAGTTCCCACATGGCTCCCATGTTAATTGGCTGGTTTTAAATAAACCAAGTACCTAAGATGTAGGCTCATCCTCTCAGGAAATGAATCAAAACCAACAGTCAATAACAGTCTTCACCACTTATCAGGACACATTCTGCCATTAGCCACACTTAAACACCAGACGAAAGACTCTACCAGCACAATGAAAAAGAAGAAAGTAGTAGAGAAGCAGCAACTCTTCAAGAGGATGGAGGAAAAAAGCTTGTATTCACACTTAAAGGGGAGTGGAGAAGCTGCACATAGCTTACATGGTTCTCCTTCCTTTGAGCTCAAGCCTAAAGGAAAAAAAACTCAGCAATGTGAGATTTAAAGCTTACACAACCAGTTTACCTACCTTAACACGCAATATGAAAACTGATGGAACTCTCAACTGAACGTGTTGGCATAAACCCTCTAGGCATGAATTATTTTTTCCTGCAATTTTTATACTGCCAATTTGAACATAATTGTTAAAACAATCTCCCTTCAGATAGCAGTGAAAACAAAAATAACCTAGATGTAAAGGTCAAAGACTGTTACTGTATACAAACAAACAACAGCAAGCCATAACTCCCCCTTCTTTTTAAGTTAAAAGCTGAAATTTTAATATAATCAGAAGTTCATGACAGAATTCAGAAATGTTTTTACACTCAAAAACACAGGATAGGGATGCTTCCAAACCGACAATAACTGAGCAAGTAGTGCACTGCTGCTGATTTATCAAGCGAGTTTTTGAAAATTGAGTTATTTTATACATTTACCCCCCGTAAATCTGTCCCATGAAAGACTAAAACTGAGAACACTGCTCTCTATGTTTCAATTTCTGCACTGGCAGCTAACACACATATCACATCCATATGTACATGCACACCTTCTGACATACATATGTGCTTATCTTTCCAGCCAGCTGCAGAAGTGTTCATCTTGGCTAGGCAAGCACCCTCCAGAGACCTGAGCAGGGCTCTCCTGCCTAAACAGGGGAGACCCAAAACTAAGGCCATGACGTTTTAAGGCAGAATATCATTAGGTACTATGACTAGCCATGTTGAGTATATTAATTTCAACTACCCCAGGATTTCCAGCTGTAAGCCCTCAACAGGGATCCAGCCAAAAGGAAGGTTGTTCCTCTGTAGGAAGCTGGTTAGACTAACAAGGGAAGCAAGGCAGGATGCAGCAGGAAGGCAATTCCTTGAGGAGTACACAATAATGGGACTTGCTCATTTTTGACTCATGAGGTTAGTGACATTTTTTGTTCTAATTGGACTGCTTTGTTTTCTTTCTGTTTATTCAAACCACCCACTCCCTCGATGATAAATCTTTGTTTGCCCAATCTGGAAAGTCAAGACCTGGAATTGCTGTCCCTCCTGCTGTATGGCCACAGAGATTACAAAACGTGCCCTCTGAAAAATAACGCTGCCTTCAAGAATGAGGTGGAACCACAGACCTACTCAAACCTACGTGGGATAGAAAATCAATAGTTTTGTTAAATGGCAACTGTATCAGACAAATGAGTACAATTCTTTCATTACTACATAATTTCACATGAACAGAACAGAATATTCTCATAGTACAGATGTCACAGTAACTTGATGTAACTTGAAAATAAGTTTGGACTTTACAGATTCTAAGTATACGCAGCTATTTAGGAGGAGTCACCAAATTAAGAAGCTCCAGCACTGAGGAAAACAAGAAACAAAAACCTTGGAAATTTTCTTCTCAGATATTTAAGTATAATAACAGTTTGATTTTTAAATTTATAGTTTAACAGTTTGATTAATAATTTGGTGATCCAAAAAACATGTTAGATGCTTCAGGACTGTCTTGCATATCTCTAATGCCTCGACACTGTCAGGCAGAAAACATGAGTGGAACACCAACTGAGTATCAATCTTTTGTACTGCATACTGAGCAAATGTCAAAGGCACTTCTATCATCACTGTAACAGCTCAAGTGATTTTTTTGGTTAATTTTTTTTTTTTAATAAAGAAATAGCTCTTTCCTCTTTCTTAGACAGTCAGCTCTTTAAAGTCAAGCCTGGTGTGTTTAGTTCCTTCTACACATCCACGTCCATTAGTAAATATTTTTAATTGTACAACTTCTGTTATGTGCTGACAGGGATAAGGTTCCAGAACAGGAACTTCATGAACTCATTACAAAGCTGGAATAAAACTTTCTGATTCCATGTGAATACAAGGACAAAGAGAAATAGTGAGGATGGCCAAGAAAGAGGGTTGACTAGCATCTGATTGAAGCAAGTGTCTTGGCTATAGCCAGTGTAATAAACAGCCATACTGCAAGTTCCACATTACAGAATTTCTTGTTCCCCCATGCCTGCACTCACTCTTGCCAGAATAATTTTACAACTCTAGCCTCCAAAAACACTCCCAACCAATGTACTCTGCATATTCATAGCACCTCTGGATAATACCCCTAATTGCTGCCTCTGATTTGGCATCCAAAGAACTTAATTTGTCTATATAAACAAAACCAGAACTATTTGTTTCAAATGCTGCTACATGCTAAAGAAAGTAAGTTACACAAAGTAAGAACCCATTATGTCAGCACTGTCACTTTCTGAAGCCATATGACAGTGTGTTGCTGTCTTCTTCAAAGTAGGGAAATATTTTTTCCGCCATCAAGTGAGTGTTATTTGATGAAAGAAAAGCTTTACTAGCTAACAGATAATGAAGCATTTTCAGCAATGCCTCTCATCCACAGCCAAATGGAGGACAAGAAAAAGCAAATTCCTTCTTCAGTTAAAAAAAAAAAAAAAAAATTCATGTGTTCCACTTCTATTATCACCGCTGGTATTTTTCATTCTCATGATTCCAGGAGCAGATACAATATTGTAACTTTCCACCTTACCTGCCCTTATTCAAAAATCATTCCAGAAAAAAAAAATATATTACTTTTATTTAAAATTATTCCAAGAACTACCTTCATTTTTGGGCTCTCTGACAAAAGAACATGCCAGTCCCTCTGTACCACAACAGTTTTCAAGTAATAATATCAACAGCTTTGATGAAATAGCTTGACAGTTCTAATACTGCTGTTTTGGATGAAGGTCAACATGAAGTTTGGTATTATATGCAAGACGGGAAGATTGAGAAAACAAGATGGACCTTTGAGACAATACCCACTTTTCCACCACTTCAAAGCTGAAGTATATTGACTCAGGAGTTTCCTTTTCCAAAGCCTGTGCCATGTGAGCTCAGTCAAGAAACAGAGGACATTGATCCTCAGTTACAGGCCATCACCTTCAGTATCAGAGAAATCAGGACTTACAGCCTAGTAAATCTGACTTCTGGTTTTGATACTACGTTTATGGAAACTATAATAATAAATATTAAATGTGATATATTGTGGAATATAGAAGATAAAACCTAGAGGTTTTTCAAGGATACATGAGTATGTGTGCAAGGGTCACACAGTAGATACAATTTTCAATTTCCAGGAAGTTTCTTTACAAATCTTACACCAAAGGCAATGCAATAAGAGAGAATACAATCTCCTAGACGAATTCCTGATAAAACATTAGGTATAAACATAAGTAGAAATGCTCAGATTTCATAACAAGTAGAGGTAAACTGTAGGACTTCCTTGTGATAGCAACTGGGACTTTCACTGCTCAATATAGTATCAATGAGGGGAAAAACAGTGCGGTTTGCACATTACAGATAAGCATAATAACAAAATAAACAAAATAAATATTTTCCAGAACTAAAGCTTACTGAGAATAGTGACAGGAAAAAGCTCAAAATCCTGAGTTACATGGCAGAGTGCCAAATTAATGCACATGAAGAAAAAAAAAAAAACAAACTATGCCCCTAATAATGGGCTCTACATTAACCATTTCTAATCAAGAAGTAGAACTTTGAGTCACTTTGGTTACTTCTTCTATTACAAAAAGCTTAGAAACTTAGCCTTGTGAATCAGAGGTAGGAAATGGCTTCCCCATCAGAGGAGAGGCTATAAAAGATAAAGACTCACTGGTATGGAACACAGACAGCTCTTTGTTGGATCATGACACAAGTCTGTAAAAATGGTGCAGAGAAAGTCATAGGGTGTAATTATTCACTTTCTCCTCATAAAGTGAGAACTAGGGGGCACTTCATGCAATTATGACATACCTGGTTTAAAACAAACAAAAGAAAGCACTTTTCAGACAACACAAACTGCGGAACTCGTTGCCACAGGATGGTGGAAAAGCCAAATACATAAATGATTCAAAAGGGAGACAAGAAATTCAGAGCCAACTGGTCTGTTGGCAGTTATGAAAGAACTGGATGGGATCTCTTCACTCAGTAAGTCTTTAAACTGAAAATTGTTGGAAGTTGGGCGGACGGGGAGAGAATTTATTTTTTTCTTTCCTTAAGTGCACAGAAATGCCAGTCAGGGACAGCACAGTAGACGGGTGAACTCTTGGTCTGACCCAGCATCACCAGTCCCATACGAGAACCACCATCACTGAATTACACAGCCAAGCCCAGAGAACTGTGGTCTGGTTCCACCACATTCCATCTGGGAATAGATGTAAGATTTGGGGAAGCAAAGGAAGAATCGCTAGGCATATGAAAGCAAGAATGGCTCTGAGGACTCTCTCTTACTAGATTTAGTTCAGGACAACACTACTAGTTCAGCATTAAAGCTACTAGACACAAGAGAAAAATCAATTTATAACAGACTATAGACATTCAAGAAGAGGCTACAGTCACAGCACTTGGACTGGAAATGTTTAAAACACGCTGTGACTAACTCTGTTACACTTCTATGGGACTGTTTTAAACAGCTGAACTTGGCCAAGTATCTCCCCTTAGTCTTGGTGAAATAACATATAAGAAAAACCAAAAAACATGCATTAGTGAATCCCTTTCAGGAATTTGATTCCCTGTATTTTTCCTAATACTCAAACATGACTAAAGTAAAAGCCTGAGGGTTATTCTCACCCACCTTCTTTTTTTTCACTCAGTTAAAAAAAATCAGAAGACGACAATGGAAAAAAAGTGTCAGCCAACTGTACAAAGTTCATTCCGAGCGGCTTTTTATCATAATATGCTTGATCACTCGATGCTACAAATGCAACTGTACAGAAACCAGCGTCACAGCATATCAACTATTATTACTATTTTGACATAATCAAAACATCTGCCATGTTCGCTATCAAATGTTTTTCAACCAAATACAGCAATATGGCTAAGGCTCACAGTTCAAACACAAAAGCCATAAAGAAGCAAGAGAACACGTAAGGATGCAAGGAAACCAGACCTGTCTCAGTCAATGCAGGGTAGATGATTGCTTCTACTACAAGACAGAGGCTCTCAAACAGGACAGCTCTGCCCATCTGCCACCAAGAATTTCACTCGAACTTCACCAATATTGCCATTTAAAATGGCATCCTGAAAACCATCTAAAATATTGGAATTACTACATAGCCTTTAATTAGTTTCTGCTGCAACAAATTATTTGCTCTTATACAGTATTTCATGACATTCTTTTCTGTTATTCTTAACTTTTTTTTTTTTAAATACTGGTGCCCTACCCATTGCTATTTGTTTACTTTCCCCCTCCTCCCTCATGGAATTTTGTTTGGCCTAGAGCATCTTATTTTTCATGGAAGTCCTAGTGGGAGGTAGGAATCACAGAGCCACAGCAATTAATGATAAACAGACACTATTTACAGATTAGTCTGAGTGTCCCAGTGACAGAAGAAAACAGAGCCTATTATAAACCTATGTAAAATCTGCAAATATCTTTCCATCTCCTCCACATACTCCCTGCTAGCATTTGGGGGGAGGTGAGAGGGGGGTGTTTTCATTTGTTTGGTTTGAGTGGGCTTTTTTAAGTTTCTCTCGGTACACAAGAAAATTGAAATGCTGTGCCTTGTTTCTGTATTCCCTCACACTCAAAATACTTTATGCTGTAAACATCTGAGGAATTTAAGTTAAGGTCCTTTGTCCCTCTTATGGCATAAACGAACTGATACCTGTTTAACTTTACAAGCACAGTGGAGATGAGAAAACCCCCTGCATTCTCACTTTTTGCAAATTAATTTGTGCATTGGGAGAATCTTTAACGTACTGCCTATGTTAAACACACTTTCAAAAATGCCAGCGTTACTTAAAATTAAAAGCAGGCAATATTAAAAAATAAAATTCTATTTAGTTGTATAATTAAACTCCATTCTTTACTTAAGGGAAAGGATATTGCGGGATGATGTATATGTTCAGAATTTTGGTACTAGTGTGAACAGAGAGTAATGAAGTAAAGAAAAAAATCTAGGCAAGTGAACTGTGCATCAGTACAGGCAAAACATGGAAGGCAGAGAAGAACATAAACATGGTCAAATCATGACACGTGCAGATCATTTAAGTAACATGGAAGTGATGCTAGAGGGCTTTCCTGAGACATACAATTGAAACAAAGCAGAAACAACAAAACACCTACCGAATTTTGACCTAGTCCCTAAATCAGAATATTTCTGCGGGAGCTCAGATATGCTCACAGCCTACAGTGGAATCCAGACGCCAATTAAAAAAAAAACAAAACACCACATTTTAGAAATGTAAAATAAAAGACTATTACTTTCTTAGGTCACTCAGTCACCTCCTCAGAAGTTCGGAGTAGCCAAGAGCCCCACCGCCCTGGCTGCACGTTTGCAGGGGTGTACGGGTTTTCATTCGATACCTCTCCGACGCTACATCAGAGGGCTAGAACGCGTGTTGCTTTGGAAAGCACTAAATTACAATGTATTGGTAACAGCTCTGAGCATCTGTTTTGGCAGCAGTGGACAAAGGACATGATCTATAGGTATTGTCACAAGAGCATACCCCAGTGACTCCTCTGGGCTTAGGACAGGCTCATTGTCACCCAGCCGCCTGTGTTAAGATAAGTAATCTCTGCAATAAGCAATGGCAGTATCACTTATACAAGGTAATTCAATGCAAAGTTTCATTTTGAAACTATGTTTTTCTTCACTTTAACTCATACCATACTGTCAAAGCTCTGTGGTTAACTCACCGTCTGGTATAATTCCCATTGCAGAATCAAGGTGAACATGTGTCTTTGTGCTTTGGGCTGAAAAACTCCTTCCTTTTCATTCTAGTAAGCACGTGTTGCTTTTTGCAGTTACATCAGCCAAAGAAATACACTGATATGAAGGTGTATATCGTGTCTGCAGAAACTGGTAATTATGTAAGTCTATTCTATTTCTTATTTATCATGGGATAACTTATTTGAAGACAGGGTAAACAGGAAAGTGAGACAAGAAGTCAACATTTTTTTTCATCTACTAGGGCTGTGAGAAATCATCCCCACAAGATGTAAGTGAAAGAAAGCAAACAGGATCTGACTCTTCTCTACACGTACGCAACACAGCGAATGGATAGAAAAGGGTATTAAATCAGAACAGCAGCATTTTACACTGTTTTGAATGACATACAGTGAAAAGCATGGAGGAGCGAGGCCCACAGAGGAAATGTGGTTTGCCCAAGGTCACACATCCAGTGACTAGCAGAAGTGAGATGAGTTCCCTGCTGCTGACCCTTCATAAACTGACAGACCATGCTCCCTTGTGGCCTCTCCCTTCCAGGACCTTCCATCTGAAGCTTTTTTTTCCTGCACAAATGAAAAGATAAAAAATAATCTGCTGTAAGAAACATACGGAGGTACTTTTGTGATCATTAGCCCAGTACCTGGAGTCCTGTTTACACTGTAATTTTTCACTCTTCAATCAAAGGAAATAAAAACAGTGGTTTTGTCTTTAGCAAATACCTAATAACTTCCTGGGACATACATTATACAGCACATGAGCTGAGAAAAGCTTTTGATCATTATCTGGGGAGCTACAAAGCACAAAGTACTGTAAAGTTTACGCTCATGAGATTTGTTTCCTGACACAACAGCTACAAGAATTCAGCATCTATTCACTGGGAACATCAAGAAAGGTGGAAAGTGCATAAGCATATGATTCCTATAACTTTTATTACATGCATAGACAGTGTCTATCTTTTATTTACCAGAGGGTGCAACATAAAGAGAAAACTAATTTTCTAAGTGTCCCATCGTGAAAAGGTATTATACTTACAATTCAAAGACTTCAGTTAAAGTGGGATAAAAGATCAAGTTAACAAGCAGAATAGCCAGTCTACATGCTAGATACAAACCTTCCTAATTTGGTTATTTGTATCCTTAAACTGCTTAAAGATACAGGCAGTAACTGCTCTGAAGTGGCTGTTCCCAGTTCATTCTTACATCTGCTGTGCCATCTACTGCTTACAAGTTGTTACTGACACTATCTCACTTGGTTAAAAGATTCTGCTGACCATTGGTCCCCTGGCTCATTCAAGGCTGGACAAGAGAAGACAAAGCTTTCAAATCTTAACTTCAGTAAGGTAAGCACTAAAAACGAAGAAAAATATACACATAAAAATGTTTCTTAAAAAATGTTACACGCCAGTGTGGGAACACAGCACATGCTTGTGGAAACACTGCATTAAAAAAAAACACCACCACTATCTCCTAGTAGTCATTTGCAACTTGAATGCAAGTAGCACACAAGTTCCTGCCAAGGCATCTAGGTAGAGAAAAAGACACGGGGGGAGTCAAACAGAATAATCTTTTCATACACAGTTCTCCATTTCTGCCCACTTTGTGGTTTGGCCCCTGTATGGTATCTTGTCAGAAGAGCCACTAATAGCAGGGGTTGCAACAGCTACTACATACTTTTCCCCCCCAACTTAAACCTTTGTCCTGCTGCAGACTCTACTTTTCATTTGTTGAGCTAAAAGCGTGCACCATCACTACAGTACATAGCTAGATAGCACTCTCTTCTCTCTAGTTAAAAGTTGCAGAAGGCTCCATGCTGCAGAAACCGACTGCTGATTTTGTGGTTGAAAGTGCTGACCCCAAAAAATGGACCTACAGCTGTGTCCTACATGCTAGACTTCCTGGCAAATACACCTACCCTTTCTGGAAGGTCCACTATTGTTAAAAGTATGCCACAAAACCGTCTGTCTTCACGGTGATGACAGAGGAGAAGGTCTTTCAAAAACTATAAAAGTAGAGAGGAAATACTTGGTAAGTTAACTGCCTCTTGACTGAAACTCAGAAACCTTTTAATGTTCATAAGCTATCAGTGAATTCTGGAAGAGAACAGGAAGCACTCACCAGCTGGGAACAGAAACACAAATACCGTGCTGCCAAATCCTCACTGTGCCCCTCTGGAGGAGCACGGTAACAGCTTGAACTCTCAGTTCAGGGGAACTGTTTTGCCCTGGCTGTGCAAATTGCAACTGAAGGATCCTATGCCTGTATTCTTCTCTGCAGTCCCTAAACTCTGAGGAGAAAGATGGTGGGGGCAAGTTCCAAACTACAGTCCCTCGAGGCACGGAATTTATATCAAATCAAGCCAAGTCAACACATTTTTATTGGTTCAAACTAAACATTTCATTCTGATTCAAGTCTTAGACTAAGACAAAATATTTATTTTCCAACTAAAACTTCAGGGAAGAAAAAAAAAAAACCTTTTAAAGGAAAATTTTTAGTTTTCATGATTTTTTTTTAAAGCAAAGTAAGCCTCCTTAATCCCCATAATTGCATATATGCACAAAAGAATGCACAATTTGAAAAGTTTTAAGGACACTTATGAAAGATACATCAGGAAAAATAAGATGGTATACAGGATGAGATAAAAATTTCTGGTGTACAGAGCAACACATGAGAAGAACAAAGGATTTGTAAGAGAAGCAACAAAGGAGGTGTGAAATGTCAGGATTACCTACGCTTGAAGGTGACCCTGTCAATGACTAGCAATCACTATTGCTTCAAATGTCCCAACTCTGTTAGACTGGGCTCAGAAACACAGAGGAGATCAAGATGCTCCAGCTCATTAGAGGGAAGTAACAGCAGAACTGCTTAAAAAAAAAAAATAATCACTAGATGATTCATTTTAGCCTGTGTGTGATATCAGGTGGCAATACAGCAGCACAGAGCTGGTACAAGAATGGAACAAAGACACTCTGATAGACATTAGTGTTCCATGACTACATGGCTTCTTTCCCAGGGGAATGGGTTTGATTTGGGGAGGGGGAAGAAGGTATTTGCTTTCAAAGTACAGTCCTCCTGTAGCTATTACAAGTGACTTCACACCATTGCCTTCCATTATCATATAGTCAACCCAACTTAACTATTCTTGGTTGTGAAGGCTGTCCAGCCCTAAGTGCAACATCATCTTAATAATATAAGAAATTATAGAAACCAATCATGACGGTAACAGTACATTTTCCTAATGTCTGTTGTCTCTGGGTGTTCATGCTGAGCAAACCATAAAGTGACAGACAGCCCAAGAGCGGAAGAGAGTCAAGCTAGCAAAGTTTCTGAAGTTCAATTTGAACTACTGTTGTTGTCATCTTCACTAGAGAAAACATATTTTCGTAATGGAAATGGCAGATTTCCAGTGGCAGAAGTAATATTTCTAACAAAATCTGATGTGACAGTATTTCTCCCATCTCCCAAAATGTGGAGGTTTTGGTGGTTGGGTTGGGTTTTTTTTTTGTTTAGCTGGTTGGGTTTTGGTTTTTGGGTTGTTTTTTTTTCCCCCCATCCAACAGTACTCCTCTCCAACATGCAGGTCTGGATACCCACACCCCGCTCAAGACTATCTCCCTCTGACAACACCATACAGAAACATGACAATTTTCCCAAGAGAAAATGAGCTGTCTCACTTGGGTCGAAGCCCACTAGAAGTCCCAGTGATTAAACTGGCAGACAGCTCTGTTTTGAGGAGTGTGACCATGTTCCCTATATACTTTTCTTCAGCATCTTCCAGTCTGTCAGAGATGTTTGGGGGGAAAAAAAACCCAAACAAACAAACAAAAAATGCTGGTGGCCAGATCCCAGGAAAAGCCAGAAGAAATGCAACAGGATCTGTAAGTGTACTGAATACACCCAGACCAAAATAACATTTAAATTGTGGGATCTTCTGGTAAGCCTTAGAAGGTGTGGAGACGCAGTGTTGCAGACCTTTGCACAGGCCAAGGAGCAGCCATGAGAAGACTAAGTACAAAAGCTGGAGTTTTCCTGCTCTGGTGTGCCAGCTTTCACCCTGAGTCCGAAAGCAGAACCAAAAAACTGTTCTCAAGTCAAGACTCTTCTGGAATCCTCTCTTGAGTGAACAGTCCTCTTGCTACTTACTTCCTGCGCAAGGTAATAAGAGATGTCAGAAGCGAGGACAGGTAAGGACAAACTCCAGCAGGCACCACTAAAGTACAAGTCTCTTTGGTGCTCGGAGACATTCATACCAGCAGCATGAATATGGATATGGACAAGCTCCATGAAGAATCTTGATCACAATACTGTTTTTCATGAAACACTGCTAATAAACTTTGCAGCAGAAACAAGGAAACCACAATTAAAAACTAATCAATCTAGAGTAACACAAGAGTTCAAAAAAAAAACCAGAACACCATACAATCACAACCTCTCCCTCAAAACAAAAAAGGGAGGGGGTAAGAGAACAGTCAGAGTTTAGTCAGGACAAAATAGAACAGGCTGACTAGAAATCAGCAACACCAATGAGCTCACCACGTTATTTTTTAAGTGATGCCTGGCAAATCAAGAAAGCTCAAGTTCAAATGTTTTTAACAGCTCTCTGTAAGTATACCAAAGAGACTAAAACATGCACTCTGGAAAGCTAAAAAATGAACAAACAAAGGAAACAAATATGAAACTGCAATTCTTTCTTGGCATGGTTCAGGAAGCTTGGCTTCATTACAAGTAAAACATTACCTGAGCACCTAAGTTGCATCTCACTGTAAACACCTAAAACACACAAGTAGTCCACCTAGCCTGAACGTAACTGTTCAGCTTAAATCTGTGGGGCTTTTTACTTTAAATTCAAAGGGGAATCCAGTGGTAAAGAGATCATCTCCAGGGAGATAAGTGCAAAGCAAGAGTTTCTCAAATTATATGGATTCAATTAAATCAAAATGTCACTTGCTGAGATTTGTCAGTTATCTAGGCAAGCTCCAAGGCTGTCTCTCTCTTTTTCTTAAATTACAACTTTCAAGCCAAAACCAACTAGTAATGTGATCCTGGTTTAAGTTTACCTTGATTTTCACTTCCAAGATCCTTTTTGTTTTCTCCCAAGTGAATACTATTTCTCCTATTACCTAGCTAAGATATGATTAACCAAGCTATTTTGGAAAATATTGTATAACTTACAACACAACCTCTAAAAAACAAACTTCTCACATGAGGAGATTTCCTTGATGCAAATACTTCATTAAAGCAACTATTAACATGATTGCTATCCACAGAAGTACGTTATCAAAATTGTACTACTTTTAGACCTTAAAATGGGGTTTGGCTGTTTAGCTATAGACCACAAATCTTGGAATTTGTACTAAAAGGTAACTTTCATCTGAGATCATTAACTTGTATTTCTAGTGCTGCTGCTGGACAAAAAGGCTTGATTCTTAATTCATCAATTGTCTGACACATGATGTTCTAAAGTTTGAGCAGAAATAAGAAAAGGAGGAGTTGTCCTGTACTGCTTCCCTGGGGTGCAATGAAGACCTATTAAAGAAGTGCCTCAGGTTCTGTGCATCAAGCTAAAAATAGAAAAGACTAATCATTCTCTGAGGATCTTACAGAAAAGGTTTAAGACAAGTAACAACGTGCAGGAATATGCATGAAGTAGTTCAAGAGATTAAGATCAGCACAGTCAATGCATCTGACAAAAGTAAGATGACACAAAGTGCTGAACAGGTAGCAGCGCAAGCACTGTTCTGTGACAGCAAAGAGCTGCCAGGGTTTCAGGGACAGTAGGGATCTGAGCTTCTTTCTTCCTTCACTAATTCACTTCCCACGTTTTCCTTCTGCCTCCTCCTGAATTCCTCTTTTCTTTCTACCATTCTGTTAGGATCACTGCACAAAGGAACAAAGATGCAATTTCCAGTGATTTCAAAAGAAGTTTTACATCTACATATTTTTGCAGATCTAGCTCTTCAGATCAGAACTAAGCCTTCCATTTGGGCGATTCCATAGCAGTAACAGTCTGTCACCATTTGCAATGGTTATGCCAAGTTCCTCACCAAACCACTACCTTCCGTAACTGCCATTCCAAGTGAAAGTTTCCATCCCAACTAACTAACTAAACAGCACTACTTTCCTGTGCAAGTACTCAAGAGAAAAAAAATCAGTTGTTTAAGAGCAACCCTCAGCACAAGAGTTGTAGCAACAATGATAAAAGGCAGATGAGAGTACAGGAGGAATGTTTACCTACCAAATACTGGTAATCATCTGGCTCTATGCTGTATATGTATGTAAAGAGACAGCAGGAACTTCTGAATAGGCATGCTTATGTTCTTTCATTCCTCATAAAAAGGATTTCTTTCCTTGTTCTGGTTTTCTCTATTTCACTCTGCTAATTCAAACCAAGAAAACACTGCAACCTGTGCTTCCTCGGCAACTTCCTCCACTTCCTTTTCAAAAGAATGTTTCTTTTTTTAATAACTTCAATATCTAAGCAGACACACGGATACAAAATAAGTTTGCTGAGGATATGAAGGTTGACATCTAGTTATTTGTACAACAGCCACCATAATACCACACATCAGTACTGTTGTTAAAAAACATTTCACTGACAGAAGCGTGTGACATATGACAACATCTGGCATTTTCCTAAAAATGATGGAGTTCATTTTATCCTCTAAGCAGACTTGATGAAACATAGCAGTTCCTGGAGTATCAGTAACACACACATTCAAAATCATAGCATCTCCAGTTTCTTCAGTATTAAGTATTTTCAAACCTATTGCCCTCTCGGAAGTAAATGGCCTCACTCTGATGTGGCTTACACTGGAAGCATCCTAACTAAAATCAATGGGATTCTACCGGGTGCAAGTCAAAGCAGGATTCAGCCCAAGGGTTCTGACAGGGAAAAATTATGTTAGGCTTCCAAGCCTCACAGAAGCTTATTTTTCATGGCTTACTCCCCTGCCCCTGTGGATGTCTAACGTATCCTTTGGCTGAAAGAAATCTAAAAATCTCAGGTCCTTTTTTGTTCAGCTGAAACCACACAAGTTTGGAGAATCTCACATAAACAGACACATGAGAGCTTTTCGTAAAACTGCAGACAACAGTTCTAATTTTTTGTTACACTGGAAAAATAAGCTTAGCCTGTTTTCCCAACTGTTCTCTCTTCTCTTATAAACTCAGCCACCCAAGGTCTTAACAAATAGAGGAGAGGTTAATAGTTTAAAGCATGGGGATATATTTTTCCCATATGGATGCTGAAGGGGAACACACAGACATTCACCTGACAATACAATTTTTATCCCTGGGGCAAAATCTCTGAAGTAACATTCCCCATATATTCTTCAGATTGCTTTTCCACAGAGTTTTACCACGAGAAGTTAACCTTGATGGTTGGTTAAGTTAATTACAACTCACCCTGATGACTTCACAAAGTGCTTTTCTGTATCACAATTATAAAAGCCTGCATATTTATTCTACAGGGATGTTTGTTACCTAAATGAAGCAGAAGGAGCACTGTCATTTGAATTATTATTGTAACACAGGAAACACAATGATGTATCCAAGCAATGAGCACACAGAAAACCAAAACCAAGGATTACTGAATTTATCAGGAAGGAAAACTGCATGTATTTTAGCATAATAAGGTTAAAGGATTTAGGGTCAAGCTTTCAAGCTTGGTAAGTGTTAATCCATTTACTTTCACTCCAGCACACAACAGCGGTCTCTGATCCTCAGATTGCAGTAAGTGATAAATGATGTTTTTGCAAACAGAGAGCTTCATCCTCACATGCTACTCAGAAAAACCTCTTATTAACTCCAGTGGAAATACTACTTGGCTTAGGGGAAGAAGGATCAAGTAATTCATTTCATTTTAATGAACAGAAAACTCTTCAGACTCTATTTCATCTCTTTGAAGGGAAAAAAAAAAATACTTGAACAGAGTAACGACAATAGAAAGTCTGAAACTATTGCTCACTGTAACCTCAACCCGGGCTTATGCTTTGTGACATACAAAATCCAACTTGCAGCCGAGTAACTGCAGAGAGATCACTTCAAAGAGGTGCAGACTACACCTGGTAGGAGCTCTGCAGGCACTGACTTGGGTCCAGGAACCAGCAGTTCACAGTAACACAAGATCCAAACTGCAGACATTGTGGGTATTTGGATTAGAAAGCACAAGAGCAAACAATCAATAATCTCAATCTCCCAGGAGGCAAAAAAGCCCAAAAACCCTTGTGCTGTATCAGAATTCTGTAACAGAAGTACCACGTGCAAGGCATGTGAAATTGTCCTATTCTGCTCAGTTTCCCAGTGTTCTTACTTCATTTATCCCTCTGCATATTAGCTTTTACCTTCAATCAATGAAACATCAAGAAACAAAACCAACTGTGAGAAAACAGGCATCCTGTATGCAACACAACAAGCCAGGTAACTATTTGTTTAAAGCTCTTGGCATGCCTGTTCTATGCTATGCACATTTCTGCTGTTCACATCAAAGCATCAACAGAGCAGATCAACATCAGGATTTCATACTGCAATGAACAGGGACAGTATGGATGAAGGAGAGTTACAGTCAGACCATCAATCCTCTCCTACATTCCCAGTCATCATCCCACCTTCAGTCAGCTCTGAGTCACAGTCCATCCAGGGTGGAGGATAACAACAAACCCACCCAGTGTAGCATACACGCAATAACTTTCTGGACTAAAAACTTTTAAAGTGTCCTGGGTTTGCTAGGATAGAGTTAATTTTCTTCTTAGTAGCTAGAACAGCTGTGTTTTTGGTTCAGTATGGGATTTGTTAGGAGAAGAATGTTGATAAAGTACTAATGTTATGAGTTGCTGCTGGAGCCCAAGGTCATCCTGTTTGGCCAATTCACAGCTGCATTAGGACTGAGAGTAAAAGTAGTTTTGCATAGTAATTAGCAAAACCCAAAACTGGCATTTGGATGTACCAATGAGATATTCCATATTCCATCATTTCACGTCACATCAGTATATTAACCAGGATTGACTGGAAAACGGGTATTCTCTCGGGGATCGCTCGGGCTCGCTCTTATGGGATTGCAGTTTCAGGATTGCTGGCTGGGGACAGGGTGGGCATCAGTCAGTGGGTGGTGAGCAACTGCACTGTACATCAATCATTTGTACATTCTGTTATTACTGTTATCATTATTATTTTATTTCAATTAGTAAAGTGTTTTTATCTCAACCCATGAGTTTTCTTACTTTTACCCTCCCAATTCTCTCCCCTACTCCCTGGGCAGAGGGAAAGTGAGACAGCGACTGTGTTTGACTGAAAGCCACAGCAGTGAAACCACCGCAAGATGGTATTTCCTGGTGCCCAAATAGGGATTACAGTCCCTTGGAATGAGCTGTCCTTCTGAATTCCTACATGAAGCTGGAGGAGCTGCCATCCTGAGCTCATACGGCAGCCCCTAGTCACTGCTGCCAAAAGGTCAGCAAAGCCTTTCAAAGCATGAGGGTGGGGATCGACCTTTTATTACAGTAAGAGCTGTCCCATCATGAACAGCACTTTCAGGTGCAAGACCTAAACCTATCCCAGCACCCACAGGGATGACATTCTGCTGTGTGCTACCACACAGGTACCAGGGGCTACAAGCATGTCTCAGATATAATCCTCCTACACTTCAGAGACATTCACTCTCCCACAGATCCTTTATGTGTTACAAAATTGATGACTGTCTTACATCAGCACCTGTGCTCTCTCTGTGATTTTCTGCTACTAGCCCATAACAAGAGCTTGCGTTAGACCTGTGGGACCTCCAAGCCACTAAGCCACAGAGTTTCTTCTCCCTCCCACCCACCTACCACCACTCTTGCACTATAATCTGATTTAGCCTAATACTCCTCATGCTAATCCAGAGATTGGGGCCCTAAACAGTCACTTCAGTTTCTGGCTTCCTGTCACTCCCACCCCACACAGACAAGTGCAAGAAGGTCTCCTGTCCTACAGTATAGTGCAGTCCATCAGGCCAGGCGGCACTGGAAGGGAAGAACGTAAGCTGTTCCGAGCTCTCTCTCAGCAATCCAGGACAAGTTTCAGAACATCATTTCACCTTCTTTCTCTTGTTTCTCTACTTTCCTTCATTTCAAGTGGAGAGTCCTGCTGGCAGGGACCTTAATACCTGTTCACTACGGAGTTCACAGCTCTATCTGGGGCCCTGTCCAATCCTACTAACAGCAGCTGTATTTTCTATCTGTGAGAGAGGGCAGGGGAGAAGTTGGCATTCCCACAGCATCATCAGTAGCGATCAGATCCTTATTCCAGCAGGATGCTCTTCTGGAAGGCAATCGAATGCCAAGTCCTTAGGCCAGGGTACAGACCTCTTGGCTGTTTGGTTTGGTAGGAGGCCTGGGCTAAGCGTCTTGCAGCTCCTGCCTCTTCCCCCCACTTTTATACTCCTCAGAGACTGTGATCCTCAACTTCTCCCAACAGTCTCCTAAAATTTAAAAGCACTTTCATACTTTTTTGATGTTTCTCTGTTATTTTAGCTTTACCTTAATACGTATTTTTTTTGGCTACATGACCTTCTCCACTGTTCCCTGATGATCTCTTGTTGAGCTCAGTTAGCCAAAAAGCACCCTGCAAAAGGGGAAGCGTATACATATGCAGCAGAGTAGAGATCTTGCTTGTAAGACCACTCAGTTATTTAGGTGGGAGATTCCTGACCTCTGTTATGCAGCTATGCATTTCCCTTGAAACAAAGTTATTTGAGGTATAAATCTCACTGGATAAAGCACGGTTCCTAAAATTTACACCTTAAATTCAATAAATCAAAGGGGAAAAAAAAATAGTGAGTATTTCTGAGCAATTGACTGTACCTTCTGTTAACATACAGGCCAGTTTTTCCATTTTTTTCTGCCAACATCCTGACTACTCACTTTTCTCCTCTATCCCACACAACTGCATTCAAATATTTCTTTATTTATCAAGATTTTTATATTCAAGAAATTAGTGTTCACAGATTGACTGCATGAAAAGAAAAATTATGCACTGACCCCAGTCATCCCATAACAGCCTTTAAATCACCTAGCTGTTCTTTATCTGGCATCCTTTCCTTCCATCATTGAAGTATCTGAGCATCTTCCAACAATTCTCTATGCAACATGGCAAGTATCTGCTATGTCCAATCTCATTCCTTATACCAAATGATCTGTTTTGTTCCTCACACACCCTCTTATTTGTCTTAGGGCAAGGACCTAGTCCAAGAAGCAGATCAGCTGGAGAACTTCACAGGTCTTAGCCCTGCCCCTGGGAAACAGTCCTCCATGTCCTACATTAAAGGCATTTGCCCTTATACAATACAGTTCCATTAAACTGGAGGAGTGTCCATGAGAAACAGTTGTCAGCACAACGGGGGTACAGATCTTGAAACTCCTTCCTCACCCTATTCCTAAAAGACCACCCCACCCACTTGCTCCAATTGTATGGGAAACAGAAAATAGCTGTGGCATTGGTCATCATTCATTATTTCTGGGTTAAATCACAGACTAGCTCTATTACCATAACAATGCATCCCTCTACATCGCAAAAAGGTTACAGAATTCCATACCACTGGCCGTAGGAATTAATAACAAATTTCACTTAGACTTTAGACTTATGCTAAGTAAATGTGACCAGTACATTGTGATGAGAACAAAACCAGAAAGTTAGGATTTCATTTTCAAAGTAATGAGTGGAAGACCAGGGCATAAAACTGTAGCATTTGTCCCTGGAACTTCACAGCTGATTTTCTAAGATAGACACCCCCTAGGTAAATGAGAAAGATTAAATTATTTTAAGTTCTTTTGAAAGTCCTGAAAATTCAAACCAAATCCAATTTTGCTCAACTTCTACAAATTTTCTTCTTAGTTACAGTGGACTTCAGAGACTACATGTTGGAAGGGAGGGAATTTACGCAGAGCAGGAAAAACTATGAAAGGACACAGCAGCAGAAGCAACACTCTGCTCCCCAGAAGGTGCTGCTGGATCACCCACAGTCCCCAGGCTTGACATCAAACAGTCTGGGCTTCCCAAACCCAAAGGCTCATGGGGAAGGCAAATACTTTGGCTCCAAACACTCTTCTACAGAAGAGTACTGCCACAGAGATCATGGAGCTCTTGAAGGACAGCTTGCTGAGGAGATAAAACATCTATCCTACATCTTATTTAATAAAGAGGACTTACCAAAATCTAGTCTGGCATCAGCTCACACCCCTCCTTGAAATATTAGCCTGAAATAATAGCAAAGCCTCTTACCACACGCTTTCCTGTTAAGGCAAGGGCTGTTGAAATATAGTCAGTCACTACACGACAGGCTAACCAGACTAGATTTTTTTTTTTTTAAGTGGAGCTTTGAGTATAATAATCATTACACGATGCACTTTGCATTGCCAATGTTGAGTTGGCTTCACCATGTATCTTTCTTTTCCACAGAATGAAAGTAGGATCTCAGTTTACACAGTTCCTAATTTACCAACTCTGTTAATGATATGTGTGTCTAATGGGCATTTTGACAGTAAAGCAGTCTCATTAATAGCTCATGATTTATTACATTATTCACCACTTCCTTAAATCTTTTTTTATTTCAGAAAAAAAACAGGTATTTTAGAGTCAAGTTATATTTTTCTGGGCTCTTCACCAGCATTACTACACTATACCTAACTGTCTTCAGTGACAACTGTAAATGATATAAGCAGAGGAAAAGTCTGATGGGGCACCTATAGAGCAAAAGAACATTTGAGTGATGTAAAATAGACAAAATTTAAATAATAGTGAGAATAGGATAGACAAGAAAACCTAAATTTCTCAGTTAGAATGAAGCCATTTACACAGGATGCTTTTTTAGTACAGCCAAAATCCAAGTCTGTCCCAAAGCTTACAAGCTACTCCTGCAGAAGGAGGTACTGCAATACTCAAAAGCATCCTGAAACTAAACAACCCAACAAAACTATACTGACGTGCCAAGAAGTATTAGCGAGATGTCTAACAAGAACAGTGAAAAGGAGAAGGGAAGATAATACACACAAAGCACTAATAAGGAAAGCAGATTAAGCATACGTCTTCATCTGTGTCCTAGTTATGTCCATCCACACAAAACTGCAACAGATTTAGGGAAACACACAAAAAGCTATAGCATCTGATCCTGACCACTCCCCCCAAAACAGGGCCCTGAACAGGAAAGGAAACACCACAAAAAGAAAAACAGGCAGGATTTCTGAAGTGATTCACTTCAGACATCACTGTTCACAATTTTGTGTGCATTCTTCTCCCCTTCCAGATCAGCCAGTTCCACTTCCAGCATCCCAGCTCCATACCCCATGCCATATACTGTCATCACTGTTTCTATACAGTCAGGATCTCGATTTTGCATTTAAGCTACTTGTTCCAGAGAAGCCTATGAACCTTCTGATATTTTTTTTTCTTATTTTTTCCTTTCTTGATAATTCATTTTCCCTTTCCTTCCATCCTCTTCATCTCTAAGGTCTGTTTCTTCCATCTCTCCCAAAATATCTGCCAGATCTCACCTTTAATTTCCTTTTCATCTTTTTGTTCTTTATTACTTACCCCTACTCACACACACCTTGGATCATCAATCAAAATCTTCCCACCTGAAGTCTTCCCCTCTTCTTAAATTTAAAGCAAGGGGGTCATCAGACCATCTTTAAAGGCACATTTTTTTAGTGTAGTTCAGCTCAGATTTTATTTACAGGGCTTTTTTGGCATGTAAAGAAAATATTTTGAGACAAAAGAGAACTGTAGAAGCTCTATAGCAAAAACACCACTCTGGGCCCAATCCTTCATGGCCTGAAGTGTGGGCAGGCTGCCTGCCTGCAGAGAGCACATTCCCAGTTCCCAGTGACTGCTGGGAATTTGTAATAGCAAAAGCAGGGTTGGTCTCATATATCACTGTGTCATTTAGCCACAAGACACAATGGAAGGCTGATGAGATTCTTCCTCCTCCTTTTTTTCTTTTCCAAAGTAAGTGACTGATTTCTAGAAAACGCTTGAGAGCTTTTAATTCCCTGGGACTTCACATGGGTGAGGCATCCTGCCTGCTCAGTTACATGTTACACAATTACAACCTACGACTTCCAGTTACCTTTTCCTATATAATGCTGGTAACAGATCTAGAATTAAAAGCCCAGAGATCCAAGTCTTCCTTTTACCCATACACAGCAAACAGCTGTTTCAGCTCCCTACTAGTGAAGCATGTTGTTCAACCCACATTCCATCTGGGCAAAGAGATTTGAGCACGTTTCTTCCTTCAAAAGGAAGAAAAGTCACTAGCACTGGATGGGCCCACGCTACTAGAGCCAGTATTACTTGACAACACTGGAAGTCATTTAACAATATTTAAAATAAACAAAGAACTTATGAACAACATTTCAATTTCCTCTTTGCCAGTCTTAAGAGCAGAAAGACCTGTGATGACGGTAATTTCAAAAGGTAATTAAGGTGACGTTACTGACAGATGTTTGGGTACGTGCTTCTCCTTGCAAACTGGTGCCAGAGTTGCTACACGAGTGAGCTACACAAGTGGTCTAACAGTCTTGTAAACTGGTTTATGTAACACTTGCACAATCCTGAACACAGGTAACACTGTGATGGGCTGCAGAGACAAGGTATGTGTTCTTGGCACCTCTGCTGCAGAATTTCTGTTGTAAGACAAGGCGGTACTGGCTGAGTTTGAAGACGTTCAATCACCAGTTTGTACCTCCTCCCTTTCAACTGGACCAACTAGTAAAAAGCTGGCTTTTTCTTTCCTCCAAAAGAATGCAAAATAGAGGTATTATATCACATTATGAGAGTTACAAAAAGTCAAATGATCTGTACATTCTTTCTCTTTCAGTTTCATATTCAGTAAAATACTCTAGATACAGCTTAATTGTAATTGCTTGGTTTAGCATTATTTCACCTGCTCTGAAATGCTAGCTGCAAGTCCACTGACCAAGGGACTAGGAAGTTGCTTAAACTTCACTCCAGTGCCTTTTGCTTTTTATATTCTTAATATTTTTTTAAAATCATTTCTTACAGCAGTCACAACTGTAACTGTAATCAGTAGCATGTTTCCATCAGGTTAAAAACACGTATGTGCATTTTCTTAATTAATAGTGCATTTGTTTTACACACATCATGGGTAAAATTCAGAAATTCTGAATGTGGGCCTCTGTACAGCTGTTATTGCCTATTACACGCAGAAGACACCCAAGAACAGAGCTCTTCTGCAGAGACTTCTGTTTTAACTTGCTACTTTTCAAGGTCAGTCAGTGAATGACTGTCATTTTCGGGGGGGGGAAGTGCACTGTAAAACCTGCAGTGTTAAGGACAAGGGTTTGATTATTTGATACCAGCAACTTCTGGGCTTGATTATCACACGCTTTCCCAAGTCAGACAAAACAAATAACTAAAGATAATCCTTTAGAAATTAGTAGAAACTGGGAAAAATATTCTATATTCACTTATATAGTTAACTGGAAAACTATTCCTATATAAGCTTATCACATACTCCATAATTTCTGGCTTTAAAACATAGTAATTTAAAACTGTAAATCTTTCAGTGTACTTTCTCAATTGTTCTAACAGATGATTCAGACTTGTCAAAGACAAATGCAAGAATTGCTCTTCTACAGATATAAATAGAAAAGAATAAATATCACAAGAATAACTTTCATGTGCAAGTATCAGCTCAGAAAAGCAGTTTGTCTTTGGGTAGAAGTTTAATTCCCATACAGTACAAAACTGCCAAAGCAATTGATAATTTGAGGAAAAACACTGCAAGCGAGACAGACAGGTGGTTTTTGCCAATCTTAAATCACCAATTCAAGAAACAGTTAACATGAAAAAGAACACAGTTTCAGGCCAAGATTAGATCAAGATCTCAGTAAGAAAGAAAATAACTCTGGACTTGTTTTGAAATCTTTTCCCAGAGCTGCACTGGCAGTGAAGAAGTTGGCTGTATCAGTTTCTGCTATGGGGAACTGTTCTGGATGACAGGCAGCTGGGCTCATCTGGCCCTTCCTGCTTGGTTGCAAAGCTGAGTATTTTGCACTGTGAAGAACCACTCTTTGCGGTAGAGCTGCTCAGAATAAAGTCAGTATTTCCCCTGTCATAGCAGCAAAATCACATCTAGGAAAAATAAAGTAAATCAACTTTCACTTCTTGAATTTCAATCAATTTATACAAGGTCCAGAGGTACAAGAGTAAATGAGAATGAACATTAACTTGCAAACAGAGAAACCTCACATGGAGATACAATACCAACGAAAAAGCTCTTGGGAGAAAAATATGCCACCATCACTTAAGGAACCAATTGCTAGACCTTTGCTCAGGAGGTTCTTGGTGCACACTACCAGCTTCACTACCTGCTACTCTGCATGGATGTCAACATCAGCTGAGTGTCAGGCAGCCAGAGATGGAGTTGAAGCACAAGGCAAAGCATAGAAAAGAAGCCACCTTAGCCAAGAGTTAACATCCTGAACAGCAAAAGCTTGCATGCCTGCATTCTGTTCCCTTTAGGCAGGAAAATAAAATAAAATCATCTGTTCAGTACCCTTCAAACCTAAAAGCTAAGCAGCTTAGTACCATAAAAAGCTTGGGCAAGGGCAATGGGATAGACAGGTACCTCTGTCTCTCAGAAGAATGAATGCCAAGAGAGCAGTAACTCTTAGGGGACAACCCTCCCCTCCTCACAGAGACAAAGCCCTGTTCCCTTCTATCACCAGCTGATTAGTCCTCCTGCCCCACCAGCACAGATTGAGGGATGACATCTGTGTTGTCAGTCCTCCATTCAGCAGCAACCTCCCAGGTACTACAGCTGAACCGTCCCTCCTTCTGACCATCCAACCCCGCCTCCTCAGTATGGCCTGCTTGTTCCACAGGACAATCTCATCACTAAAGCTTGAAACCAAAGTGACAGGAAGTTTGAGCACCCCAAATAATATGACATTTTACAGGCATTTCCTTGACCCCCCTCTCATTTTGGTACACTGCCCAGCACAGGCACAGCTATGGCATGAGCACCCTGGCAAATGATGAAACAAACTAGTATTTTCAGGTGCATTTCCAGGCTTTGAAAGAGTTAAGGGTGAATGAACCTTGAGGAGCTTTAGGTCTGATCTGAACTGCATTCTCCTGGATATAACTGCTTCTAAACAGAGGTAATATTAAACAACTGTCCTGAGAGCTTGCCAAGCAGAACGCTTCCCGGGGCTGTAATACTATAATCTCCTCCTCTTCATGTTGCACACAAAGTTATACGGGAACACAGTGAATGAGGCAGGCAAAGCTGCTATGCTAACCTGAAGACATTTAACTCCGTATTTCTATTTCTATCTACATATACACATACATATATGTATTTCATTAGCCCCAGAAAAACAGTAACTCTGGTTTCATTTACATGCCGAGTAGGAGTATGGCCCAGGATATAGACGATAGTATGACATGCCCTCTAAGCTGCTCTCTATGCATTCGCAGTGTCAAAAAAGGGCACTTTCTACTCATCCTCTACTACTTCATTGCACGTGACCTTTCCAAACGTGACTGCCCCAAGTCAATTATGTAATGCAGTATGGGTAAGGGCTGAGACAAACACTGCTGTTCCTGATCATACCATCACATGATGCTTTACCAGGTCCACCCAAGGATCTCAGGCAATCTCATGCTTCAGAGCTTTTCTAAAGCCCACATCTGAGGCAGGTTTAAATGCCAGCTGTTTGGACGTTAGACAAGTCTGAGCTGGGGGACATCCCTGAGCTGGAGGACAAGCATGAAGCTATTTCTAGGACATACATAGTGTAAACGTAACAACTGGATCTCTGTGGCAACTTGCCTCACCAGCTTTTTTCAGGTGAAGGACTGAACAAGAGGGATAAGAGCTGAGTAAGAACATCTGTGCCCCAATCAAAAATAAAACTGCATAAGCAATCATGGACTGTTCTAAGTGGTATTTTTGCATTTAAACAAAATGGAATGGAGAATATTAAAACACTGGAAGTTATGACATGAAGCTTGCTCTTAAGAGGAACTACCCAAACAGCAAATATTTATATGCCGAGGCCACAGCTACTTCTTCTGTAGTAAGCCTCACTAAGTATACTAGGAAAATTTTCCACGTAAGGAAAAGCCACCATGAAGAGTCATTTGAGCCTTACCATCAACAAAGATAAATTCTCATGAGTGATACTGGTGGTTTATCCCAATGTAAGTCATAACTCCTGTTCTGCATTTCCCCTCACTGGGTCTTTCCTGGATCATAAAAACCTGAATTTAAATAACGCCTTAAATATCTGAAAATCATGGACAGCCAGTAAAGGCTTTTCCTCTAAATTTTTTCAGTTGAGTTTTGGTTTTTTTTAACTACCAAGTTTTCTTAAACACTTTCTTCCTTAGTTTAACGCGCAAACATCATTATGCACTTCTCTTCTGTGCTCCTATAGGCAGAGAAGCAGAAATCATGCATTTACCAGCAACACTTTGTGGCCCTAGGTATATGTGCTTGGAAAATCACATTGAAGCATTTCCTAAGCAGTCTTTTCTGTAAGGGGTCAAACAGAAGGATACAGAGCACATCCTTGTTCTAAGGTTTGTGTAGAAGATTATATGAAGAAGAAACTGAGTAAAGAAATTAGGTTGGAGGTAACTTTTCCTTTGGGCTAACACTATTTGCTTCAGAGTTACACTGGTTCAGATCTTCCACCATTTGGAAGAGTTAACAAAGGAACAAGCTTTCTCTTCACTCCCTATGGGCACTCTCAGACACATAGTTTCCAAGTGTGAGGAAGATAAATTTTCTTCCCTCTCTTTCTCAGTGCATTAACAACACTCAACACAGCAAGAGGATTTAGAAGCATGGATAACATGCAAGATTCTTTGCTTCTGGAAAGAGTTACTGATAAGCTTTATATTATAACAAGCTCTTTAGAATTATTTATTCCTAATATAACAACTTGGTGTTTAGTAGATCCTTTTAGTAAACTGCAAGAGCCCAAATTAACTGATGTTAGTATAAAGAGATTACAGATTACTGATGCACGATAAAAGGAAACTGCAGCACAGACAGGGTTTAATACTTGGATGCTCCACCCAACTATTTGACAAGCAGGTTACATGACAGTAACATATAAGCTAGCAAAATAAAGTGTTTCAAACTTGGCATGTGATTTAGGGGGAAAAAAACAAAACAACACAACTTTATAATTTCTAAAAGAGCTAAAAATGAAAATGTGAACAATATGATCGTAGACACCATTCAGTCTAGAAAGACAAGTGTAAGTGAATGTGTACTGAAAGGAACAAAGCTAAATGAGGACTCATGGCTGTATTAAAGGGGTTCAGGTATTACTGAATTCTTTAGTGAAAACATCTGCTCAAAGCAAAGTAGCTGTCAAAGAAATTAAAATAGACAATTAATACGTAAGCTAACATAAGGTCATGTATTGTTGCTTTTAGCTTTGATCAATGTAACACTCAAAAGCCGGGTGGGTGATGGGGGAGTGCATATAAACAAATAAATTTGGGAAGATGTAAAAACAGTCTGAAGAAAGATTACTGAATTTATACAAAGTATACTATACAAACCATACTTTATAAGTGAATTAATTGAAGCATCACTTGATAGGAAAATAAATATGCTATCATATAATTAAAAACTGTATCATAACACTGTAGAGAAAGAAACATCTACAGAAACATCTACAGCAAAGGTGAAGTTTTTCCTCATTGTCCCCACAAACATTTCTGCTTCAAAAGCATGATTTTGTGCTCTATCTCCACATATCACTTGCACTGGAACTTCAGTTTGAGTTTTATCTTGTAAATTATTCTTCATCACTTCACTAAAACTAGGAACTTGTAACTCTTCTACATTGGACATTAACTCCAACAAGAGTTTGGCATGAGGGGGCTTCTATGCACAACAGAGACTACAATCCCTAAGATATACAAACATTGTTTAGAAAATTTTGCTTCTGAAGAATGTTACAAGATAGCTTACCATTTTTTAAATTTTCAGTTACTGTCCCTCACCCATGCACTGAGAATTTTGCTTTCCAAGAAGTCAAAGTTATTTTCCTTAATAAAATTACTCTGCTATTTGAAAGTTTGTTATGTTTAGAACTAGGAGTGGACAACAGCATTCCCTCAGGTAACATGCATTAAAAAAACTGTTCCTAGGCAGCCACCGTGTACACAAAGTACCAGTACAGAACTAACACACAGTTTGAAGTCATACAAACAGAAGTCCTCATTAGTGGAGAAGATTAAAAATAAAGCTTTAGTCTGATTTTTTTGCACACTCCCTGGAGAAAGCAAGCAGATTTTTATTAACATGCAAGCTGCTTGTATATGTCCACTTCCCAAAATCAAGTACTTGGGAGGGGTGACAAAAAGAGAAAAAAAATGAGGAAACCACATAAGGACCCACCCATCTTAGGTCACAATGATTAATGAAATGGAAACATTAATGGAGCTCAGAAGTGGCCATATCACATGGAAGTTTTTGAAAATAAATATCAAGTTGCTTCCAAGAAATTGAACCCATTAATAATTGTAGACCTCTCTTGAAACACAAGAGGCATAAGGAAAGTATCTTGACACTGATGGTATTGATTAGACTGTGCCATTGAAAGTTTCACACACCAACCATGATCCATCGAGGAAAATCACTAAGACCTGAATTCCAGTAAGGACAAAGTAATTTTTAAATAGACGTATAATTTTTGCAAGGGTTCTTGCCAACACCAGTGTAGATCACATGAAATCATTAGTTTCTCAGCCCCTCGTGCCATACAAGTGTTCTTCAATATCTCTTCAACCTTTTTTGTTTGACATTCTTTGTATCCCAAGATTCCTCACCACTCTTAATAGTATTAATTATTATGACTAGTAATAGTTTGATTTCCATTGTACAGTCCAGTTCCCTTTATTACAGAATGGGGTATCAAAATTAGATAAAATATGACACTGATTAAATATTTAATTATCCAAACATATCCAATATATATTTTTAAGGGACAGAAGGGTAAATTAAGACTACAACAGTAATTATTCCACTAAAAGACATTTGAATATAGTGCATAATCTGCCACTATAAAGAAAAGCAAAGTTATGTCGCAAACAGAAGTGATTTGGAATAGGGTAAGTAGAGATCAGTTCCCCACTGACTTGTATCAGATAAAAAATAGTATTATTCTCACTTGGTGTACCTGAGTAGAAACAGAGGTAAATGGCTACATGAAACTCAAGAAAAAGATGAAATGGAAACCAAGAAAGAGCAAGAACAACTAAGCATTAGAAGAATTAAACAGGAGCCAGGTTGGGAAATAAGGAACAGCCTGTACTGCTGCAAGCCTTGCAGTAAAATGCTTCCAAAGCATATTCTATGACTCGGGGAAAAGGGGAACCTGGGGGAGTGAGTCTCTGCATAAGAGCCTCTCCACTGCCTGGAGGTCATTCTCCTAACCTAGTAAAGAACTACAATTAACAAGAGGAGATATAAAAGCTATGACCTGTCATCTTTTTTCCCCCGTCCCTTTAGTCTCAGTTTCTTAGCTACAAGCATTAACAGACTAAAACACAGATTTGATTGATTACTTCACCAGTCTTTCCCATGCAACTGTCTCATTATTGTGCCTTAAGCTTGTCAAGAGAAAGCCTAATACATTGCAAATGGCACATTCTTTGTTGTCAGTGAGGTAAAAGTTTAGCTACACGGGTCCTGCACGTCGTAACTGTGGTACTGTTGCTGTTAGACACAGGTCCAAGGGACAGCCAAAATACCCTGTCAGCAGAAAACTTGGCACTGCCATATTGATTTTTAGGCTTCATCGTGTAAGACATACAGTTCCCGGCTTATCAAACAAAACGCTACACAGTTATTTTAATTGTTAGCATTTTATTTTTCAAAACAATTTCTAAACAGCCAGCTGAAAAGCACTGAAGGGCTCCTTGGGTACATGTGTCAAGGCTGGAGGGAGGGTAGGGGAGGAGGGTTAAGAACAAGATAGGCTACTTTGGATCAAGTCAGGATGCTTAAGGGGGGGCCTCAATCTCCATATGTGTTTCACCAAGTATAGCTGCTTTATTCTGGAGTAACTTTTGTAAATTAGTGTAAGATTGCCTGAGAGACAGTAGGTCAGAGAAAGCAATTTTACAGTTCTTGTTTTCACTGGCAATCGTAGAAGGATAAAGCACTTTGACTTCATTCTGAATCTGCTATCGTAACAAGTTATTGTTTTATTGTTACCTTGGAAGCATACCTCAGACAAAAGCATTTTCCTCACAGTTCAGAGATTTCATAGAACCACATAACTTGCTACCTACTTAAAGAAAAGCTCAGGAGAACTCACATTAAGCAGTCTTCAGTCTTCATATCCTTGTTGTCAGTGAGGTTCCATGAGTTGTTGCAAACCCAATTATTACTCTTTTGGTTAATCATATACTCTTCAGCAGTTGTTTTACATAAGTAAGATTTTTTTAATTTTTTTTTTATTTTGAGTCTGTGTCACACAAGCAATCTCCTCTCCCCAATATATTTTACCAGAGTCAAAGAAGAGCTGCATATTTCCAGGTATAGGCTTATAAATATTTCACTCAGAAACCACTCCTCATTTTCACTTACCTTTTTCAAGTCCCATCAGTAGCCATGCAAGTAAATAAGCAATCAGACTAGATGAAAAACAGTTCCTCGAGATATCCAGGTCACATTAGAAAACATACTTTCACAGGGTTTTCAGCAGATGCAACATTACTTCATTTCAACTGTAACTTTTATTTGGCAATACATGTTTGAACACACAAACATAATTTTTTAAGCATTTATGTCACTGAAATAGATAGTAAAATATTCTATTTCTTTGAAGATATTTGCATGCATCAGTCATCAGGCAGTGTCTGTTTTCTTTCTGTGTATTTTTATTTAGTGTCCATTTTAGGAGTTTGCACAAATGAGCATAGGAACCACTCAGTTTACGAAAGGAGATAATTCAGACCTGAGAGAGACTACCAGTGCTACACTTTGTGCCTTTGAGCAAAGAACACTAAGTCATCCAGCAGGTTATCTTTAATTCTGCTCAAAAGAATATATCGGCATTCATCAGCTTAGGCCACCTTTTGCCAAGCAGAATCACATGGGGTCTATTAATAGGGTTTTTTTAAATAAATATGCCTGAAGTTGAAACAATCTTGTCAAGCAGAAAGATTAACTCTGTGTTATGTACTACCTGGACTTTGTGTCTGTACAGTTTTACACATGCAGATCAAGACAGGAAATTTCAATTGAACCTCTTTTGCAAGCTATTAACCATCTGGTTAAGGCAAATTGTGGGCAAAGCGGTACCAACTCTGATGCAACTTTCTCCATAAACAGTTTCTCTGATCTGAAGTAACTGGGTCATAATTCTAAAGAAAAAAAAAAAGTCTCACTCACCCAACAGGAAGGACATCATAACATCTATTCTGCCCTGGTGAGGCCACATCTGCAGTACTGCGTCCAGTTCTGGGCTCCTCAGTTCAAGAGGGACAGGGATCTTCGGAAGAGAGTCCAGCGGAGGCCACAAAGACGACGAGGGGCCTTGAGCATCTGCCTTATGCGAAGAGGCAGAGAGAGCTGGGACTCTTCAGGCTGGAGAAGATAAGATTGAGAGGGGATCTTATCAATGTCTATATCTGAAATGTGGGGGCCAAATGGATGGGGCATCACCAAGTTCTTACTCCCTTCAACTCAGCTGACAGCTAGACTCAGTAAATCCTTACACACTGAGGTATGCCAGATACTTAGCACCTGGAAGCCCCAGGTTTAAGTTGGCAGTCTAAGGATTTTTTCCTACCTTTTTAAAATCAAGGTTAAAATACACATAACACAAACCCTTTACTCTGTAAACCAAAGGTGAGATCAAAGATTTCATTACACATCTTCTAACCATCAACCTAGTATCCACCCAGCTGTAGTTGCCCCTCTCTCAAAGTACTTCTGGAAAATTAAAATGACATGCTAAGTTTATCATACTTTATAGAACAGGAAACATTCTGAAGTCTCAAACTTTCTGAAGACAGGAATGCTATTTCTTAATCAGCTGTACTAATGAGTTTAAGTAGATCCCTTTAAGACTTCTGAAGTCATCTTTACAATAAAGCCCTTCTAAAAACAAAAGTCTACTTGTAAATTGCCTTCGCATATTATTGTAGAAAGTCAGCATGTGGCCTTGCTCCTTCCTAGGAGCAAGGAAGCGCTCTTGAGCTCCAATTTAGACACACATATGGAGGTCAAAGTGGCCCACAATTTACACTGAGGGCAGGACAGACACAGCTCCAATTCCTGTGCAGAGAGCTGCTTGCAGCTTCACACAGCATGTGCCTACTGATAAGCCATATTTCAGGTTTCCTCCCACAAGGTACAATCAGCTTCCTAAATACATCAAATTAATTCCTATTTAATAAACTTAAGAGAAATTGTCCCTGCACTGTCCCTGCTGTATTGTCCCTGCAGTGTCAATCAACATCATATATTAGATATACCACATACACTGCATTTACTGGTCTGCAATTTTCTCTCACCACTGAAGTCACTTACGCAGAATAATTGCATGTGCTGTTCTAGCTGTGAGAGGCACAGTAAAAGCCCACCTTGGTTAGTCTAACTACCACAATTCCAGGCTCCAAGGACTGGCTGGCAGAGCTCTGTCCCCACTGTGTTAAGTGGAACCTCACTCTAAAAACCAAGGAAAAGCAGCAGTCAGAGGAATTCAACAGCCAGATTTGCCCTCAGCCAGGGGACAACTACCTATAGGGAGGGTGTAGAGAGGTGGGTCTCAGTCTCTTCTCCCAAGTAACAAGAGACAGGACAACAGGAAACGGCCTCAAGTTGCACCAGGGGAGGTTTAGATTGGATCAGAGGAAAAACTTCTTCACAGAAAGGGTTGTCAAACATTGGAACAGGCTGCCCAGGGAAGTGGTGGAGTCACCTTCCCAGGAGGTATTTAAAAGACGTGTAGATGTGGCACTTAGGGACATGATTTGGTGGTGGACTTGGCAGTGCTAGGTTTACAGCTGGACTCGATCTTAAGAGTCTTTTCCAAGCTAAATGAATTCAGAGAGAAGATACCAGAGACAGAGATCATTCTGAACTACCTGGTAGTAAGAACTCAACTTTCTTCCACTCTACATGCAAAATAAAAAGTGAATGAACTATGAGGAATTAGACTAAGTTACTCTAAACTAACAAATATTTTCATCAGACAGTAAGTTCTTTTAAAGGCCTTGTCTTAAAGAATACTGAAGTTACAGTTTTCATTCAAACTAGTAAACATAAGTCAGCCCCAAGTAAAATCCCAGTACAAGTTCCACGTTTTCTCCTCCTCTTCTCCTCCATGCTAATATGCTTTCTTTTCACTAGGATTTTATTCTATGGCAGTAAAACCACAAGTAACCACAAGGTCAGCAGTAGAAGTGAAACGCAGCAACTTATGTTAGCTACCACAAGTTAAGAACAGCCTTTTATGCTAAGTCTGGAAAATTAATTGGGCAAATACATGCACTTATTAGTAGAATTATTTTGTATCAGGTACTCAAACAAACACTTGAGGGAGCTTTTTTTTGGTAGCGTACTATAATGTCCTTTGTAGGTTAAAGTCTCTAAGGCTCAAAAAGCACCAAACTGATGTAAAGGAAATAATGCAAAGAGCACTAATTTAAGAGTTATAATAATTTCACAACACAAATGGATCATTTCATGCTCTTTTAGAAGACAAATAAGTCAGCAAACAATCTCCCAAGGAGCCAGAAAAATTACTGAACCTTTTAAACCTATGAATTATACAGTTGGTTTTCTCATACTGAAACTTTGTTGCACGTTACTTGGCTACTCTCTTTTCATTTGTCAAATTACTATGTGTTTTCCTCTAACAAAATCTGACCTAGGAATATGACAGCACATTGCTCTAAACTTCACTCAGATCTTGCAATTTATGCAGACCTGTTGCAGTGCGCAATACATCAAATGACACATTATATTGGATAATATTGGTACCATAGGACTCAGGAATTCTGCTATTTTATCTCCTTCCTCTATCCAGAAACTGTAATATGTCACCAAGAAAGGAAATATTATCCAAAAATAAACAGAAGAAATATATATTTAAGCTAGTCAGTAAAATGGAATATTCTAGGTCAGCATTAGAAGTGAAACACAACAACACTGTGTTCACATTGCTCTATATTCTGTCTCTGAATATAAGAATCATGGCTGTCAGACTATGATCAGAGGTAACTCAAAAAAATCTCTAGCAACTCCTCCACCAAACAGCAAGATCAGAAGCCTCCAGCTCAGAGAATTCACATCCTCACACCATCCTGCAAATCCAATATGGAAAGAAAAACCCCTAACAGTTCCCTGTTTCACAGGAATGCTGATGTTCAATTGGGAAGGAAAAAAAAAAAAATTACCCCAAATGAAAGTATTAGGAGGTGGTGTTCTCATGTCACACTGCATTGGTCAATCTGTCAGGAGAGCTGGTTTCCTGGAAATCAATTCAGTACAGATTTTAGATTTTTTTTTCCTTCCATCATGTGGCTGTCAAATCGCTAAAAGGTACCTCATCTGAGTCTCTCCTTTCTTTTCCTACTTTGCTTTTTAACCCTGTACACGCATGTGGTGGATTCACACTGTTTTCCAGCTAATGCAGACCCTTGTCAGTGACAGATCCCCAGGCACTCTGCAGCGTGTGTTAATGAGAAGCATGAGTTTCAAATCAAGGCATCAAAAGAACCATATTCTCAGAACACTATCCTGTAAGGGGTCTCTAAAGCAGCCTTCCCTCTGGGTTTCAATAACCTCAACTAAAGCAAAATTCTTACAGTTCAGCTTATGATGGGAGAAACACTGCTATTTTGGACAAGCCTTTTAGATAAAACATGTAAGTGAACCTCACATGACTCTAGATCAGGACTTTCCATTGACCAAGAGGCATGTTCCATCACATCCAATTTCCACGATCCTACCTAGAAAGATTTAGAGGGCATCTGTGGCTTGACTGTGGCTTAACCCTCAAGTCTGACTCAGAAGCCAAGAATTTCTCTTCTCCGTTTCCATTTCCTGCTTGATTTTGGCAAGCCAGTGTGGAATCCCTATAGAACAAGGTCCATTATATATCATGTGCTTCTATCCTAACCACTTAAAATTTTCCTTTTCCTTCAGGGGTTCTCCTGCCCTCCGTTCAGAGTAAGTTCTGTTGAATAACTGTCTGCTTCAGGTAGGGAAGGTTTTCTGCTTTTTAAAAAGTAAAAAGCAACTCCAGGCAAAGAATAATTCTATAAAGCTATGCTATCCTATCTTGCAACATTCCCAAACATCTGCATCTTCTGAAGGCTCTTTTTCTGAGTATGTGAATTTACTTTGAGATCTTGCTCTTCAGTGTTCTTCTTAAAAGGACATGAATTTCTCTGTTCTATAGGGAGTGAACAAGAGAGATCACAGACAGAAGAATTAAGTAGCTCAAGTCTTTTTCTGCAGATCCATAGCAATGTTTGGGGAATAAAACATCTGACCTGCCAATCTCCAGCCCATTTAATGATAAGAAAAATAATCATTAATTAATAGCAAGCTGAAGACTTAAGCATTATTTATTTCATCTGCTGACTTAAGGCATGTTCCTTCTCCAACAGAAATTAATGGTATAAGTTCAACAAGAGCAAGACTAAATCCCTGGTTTCTTTCCTCCCACCACTTTCTCTAGAGAAGCTGACAAATCACGAAAGTTCAATTACTATCTTTCACTTAGAAATAATGGTGAAAAAAAATACACACAAGAGTCATTGCATATTTCTTTTCCCATTCCTTGACCAGGCTTCTGATTTTTTATTTGGAAAACTCAACAGGAAAAATACACACAAAAAACTCCCAAGATACAACGGAAGGCTGACCAACACACAAAGCCTGCCTTGGACTTAATTTTACAAAGCAGACACTTTTGCATTTAGGATACTTCTAAGAATCACACTAATTGAACAGAGAACTGCTTTCCTCCCCTGTTGTCACTCCTCTCTCCCCGCCACCCCCTCCTTTTCAGAATAACCTCTGCACATACTATGGAGACTGCCAATATGGAACAACCCACTGACCCTGGCAACTGGCAGCTGTGATCAATCATTCCATAAAATCCTAGGTGCTAGCTAGAAACCAGTTGTGTTTCTTAAGCAAGTCAATCTGCTAAACAGTGCAAGTCATCAATCTATTAAAAACATGAGAAAAACAAACTCATGTAGATGAAATCTTTCTTTATGCCCGATTTTCCTTTTTTAATGGCTAGTAACAGAGAATCTTCACCCTCCCTATGCAAAGCTGCTTGCACACTCTTCAGTGTATACTGACTGACAGAGGACAACTCTTCTCTTACTGGTGAAGTTTACCGTAGGCATCCCTAGTCATTATACCCACATCACTAACATGCACACAGTATATGGTTCCCAACTTTTTTCAGACAATTAATCTGACCCAAATATGAAGTTAATGACTAGTGATGGGTGATACTCATTTAATTGTTGACAATGTAACAATCAAGACTTCTTCAAATCACTCTTGCAATCAAGTCCATACGCCACTATCTTTACAGAGTATAAATTCACACGCTGAACTGAGACACGAAGATGCCAGTTCTACTCTGCTTATCAGTTCTCTTGGTAGTTTTAATGTGTGCAGTGTACAGTGGGAAACCACAGCACCAAACAAAATGGAAGGAAAATCTCTGTGTCGAAACTGAGTATCAGGCTGAACTGATATTACCAAACACGCCACTAAACAAATGAGACACTTTTTAACCCTAGGCTGCACTTTGGCAGAATGAGGTCAGCACAGAAAGTCATTCTTTTCATTATTATTTCCTCTTTAAAAATAACGTTTCAATGTATTTCTTTGGCCAATTTGCTTGTTATTGAGATTGTGTATTCTACTCTGCTGACCCAACCAAAGCCCATAAAGGCAACCTGAGCTGGGAAATCTTCTTCACCACATTCTGACCTTTCATTCCTGGTTCCTGCCAGGTTTCAGTGTAAATACGCGTGACAAATAAAAACACTGAAAGCTATACAGCTAGTCTGGAAATTCACCATTATCCAACACTATTTTATACTTAAAAGCTGTGCTGAAAATGGAGACATAGAAACCATCAGTAGAATTTCCACTGACCTTCCCTACCAAAATGTAACTACTATAGGCAGCATTCAAAGCTCTAGGACTCTAATCAGCCTTCTGTTGAATCAAAGCAGTTTCTCCAAGGTAAAAAGGCTGTGCAATGGCAACTGAGAGTCCAACACAGCCAAAATCAAGATTTGCAGTTCAGCTTTGCAACGCAACTATCTTCAAAGTGGTGCAATACCTCTAATTTAGAGAAAGAAAGATAACTGCAGTAAGACTGAAGAGCCACACTGAGAATTCTAGAAGTCCTAATTAAAATGAGTAACTTTACACTTGCTCACAATTTACCAAAGTCAAAGGCACTGCCTGCATTTGTAGGAGCTGTGCTTCTGGTCAGTCATCATGTTCAGAATTTTGGAGGTACTTAACGTCTTTACCTAGTCTGTCATTAGTTAGGCTGTTACTTCACAAGGTATTGTGAGATGTTTGCTTATCTTACCTAAACACAGGCTACTAATACTATATAAAAACAAAAAACACTATAGGTCAAGTTTAAGACAGACAGAAAATCTGAATTAAAGTATTATTCATGTCATCTTGTGACGAGTGCATTATAAATACAACAGAAGGGAGGAAGGACGACAAAACATGCACTCTTGGCTGTCTAGACTGAGTTTGACACTAACCATTCCCATATACCATAGAAATGAAATTTCCCAAGAGCCTTGGAAAAATACAGTTAAATTAAACAAACTGATAATAAAAACCAACAGACGGAAGTGATTTCCAAATTTTCTCTTACTATATTCCCACCCTAGAAGAAAACAACAATACTGCAAATTCCCATCCCAGCTGGAGATGTAAAAATGGTGGTGGCCGAGGCTTCCATTCATTCCCTCCAGTGTCTTCAAGGCTTCTTGATTAAGACACCATAGAATAAGTAACTCAGAGTCACTCTGAAGTTCCTGTCTAACTCACAATCTGATACTTTACTAAAACTCTGGAAAATAAAATTACATAGCCATAAGCGTTCAAGACAGTTTGAAGCATGAGGGTTTTATTTGGAAAAGACCAGAGTATCTTCCACCTCAGAAGTCCTTCTGTTATTGAATTTACATTAGAGACCAAGCCTCTACCAGATAGCTTTCACGATTTAAAAAAAACCAAACAAACAAACCCCAACTGTTTGTTGGTTCTTTTTCATGGGCATCATCAACATAAAGGTCTAAAGAACAAATGAAAGTATTAGAAACCATCCAATATTCTCATCTTTTTACTCCTTTTTCTGTAAACTAAGGAGTTCAACATTGTAATTGCTCACTGTAACCTGATAGCTAGAAAACACCCAGCTCCATCTTTATTACATTTAAAATCTGGCTAATATGCTTCCTTCAGGCACTGCTGAAGGGTGGAACTAATGTCCTGCTGCACTGTATGCAAGGAAGGAGAACGCCTGCCAGGCCCTGTTTAACACTCCCCTGCACCATCGCAGGGAAGTGTTAAACAGGTCCTATGTTCTGTGCATCAACACACAGAACGTGGGAGGATTTTCCCCCATTTCAGTAGCTGGCACCAGAGCTCAGGCCCAGCCTTGCTGATGAATGCTCCACTGAGAAGCTCCAGTCAAAGTTCTGAGGTCAGACTGCAGTGAGTGAGTGTAAGTCACATAAAGCATTTACAGGCTGTATATTATTACTACCCCTCCTCACCCTCTGATAACAACAGCATCACTGTTCAAAAGTTTAAAAAAAAAAAAAAAGTCACAGCAAGTCCAAGGTAAGGTATCGGAGTTTTCTTGACAGTGATCCGAAGAATGCACAGCAGTCAAGACTGTTCCCAGTCAGGAGCTGATGTCTAATCGAGCTGTTTGTAGCGCCATGGAAAGCTTCTCCTTAAAGAAACCGACAGGCAAAAATGGCTGCCAGCCGTGAGCACCCACACTCTCTGAGAGTCATGCAGCACACAGTTGTTTTGTATTTTAGAGGATGAATGAAAACCTTCATAAAATGAGCCTAGGAAATAAGTTCTAATGCTAAAATTGTTTATAGACTGCGTATAATGAAGATCAGATCTGTTTAAAAGAGGAGGGGGATAAAAAAAAAAGGTTACAGGCTTGGGGTGAGGGAGTGTTACAAGGAAAATAAAATCAAAGCTTTTTTGTTTTTTTCTTTTACGTCAAAGTTGAACAGATGTCTTATTTTTCCAGAAGATTTCCCTATTACTCCCAAAAAGAAAATTTCCTCATCTTTCAGCAGTACACAGAAACTATACCAGCATTTTAATGGTGCTGAACTGATCGACTTCAGACTCTTAAGTTACTGGACTCTACATTAAAATCATCTAAATTGTTTAATCTGAGCCCCAGACCAGCTTTACAGGCTCATTCACAATGCACTGTTTCCCGTCCACACACCCAAGGGGCTGCACAGCCTGCCCAGCAGGCCATGGAGGCTGAAGCCCACAACCCTACTGAGAAGAAAGCTCAAATTCATCTGGTTCCATGAATGCTCACATGCCGTAATCATCAATAAAGCACAGTCTCTGAACAGGTACCTCCACCTGAATTTTCACAGGCTTTTCTTAATGGGAGAAAAATGTATGACAGCATTTTGGGTTTTTGTTGGCAAGTGTAAGTATTCATTAGCAATAGAAGAAATGCTATCAGGAATTACCTTTGATGGCTAAATCAGCACTCTGGATGACCAAAATATACTGACTTCCTTCACAGCTACTTAAGTTGGGTCAAAACCTTTTGCTCAGCAAACACTACACAGCTACATAATCATCCTTCCTTCATCAGATCACAAACAAGGTAGGTCCTACTTGCATTGCTCTCTGGAAATGCTCTCTACAGCTAGAGCTTTATTTTCTGCCTTATAAAGCAATTCACTGCACTGCCATCACACTTGGCCTTCTGTCCTGATGCCATTGAGCACGTTGTGAAGCTTTCTTCATAAAGCCAAAATGGCATCATCAAGAGTTATAGGTTTGAAATGGATGTATACAAAATGGCAGTCATCTAGCTTATTTTGCTGCTGATTAATTTGCCTCACTTTATGTAAAATAAATATTACACAAATGTTTTTTCAATTTCTTCTGTATACACATCTACCTCAAATGACCATTTATAGCTCTTTCTTGCAATGCACTGCAGTCCTTCTCTGCTACTCTCCCATTTATTAAGCGATCTTTATCTCCATTTTCCTTCTGAAACAGTTCAGAAAGAACTCTCCCCCTCTCCCGCTTCCACTTCCAACAGTTACTACCAAGAGATTTCTCCAGCACTTACAGGCATTACCAACAGCTGACAGTATGTCATAACCAAACTTAAAACGCAGAAATAATCCAAAGCCAAAGAATGTTAATTATCAGTATATTTGCCTGTAGAGCACCTGTTGTAAGAAAACCAGTAAGAGCAGCAGCTCTTCGCTCAGGAAAAAAATAAAAAAAAAAGAAAAAAAGGAAAAAAAAAGTTCAATTGCAAACCAGAACAGTAGATCCTATACCCTATCAAACAGGTAGGCCACATGGAGTCAGGTACAAACTCCTCCACTTCAGAGGAACTGCTCCCACACCCACAAGATCATAACTTGGCTCAGGCAGCATTTTCACCACCACAGAAACCATCACCACCATAAAAGAAGTCCAACGTAAATTTAGTCTGATTATTTTAAGGTTGAAATCAGTTTTCATTAGAAACCTAGGAATCATGCTCTGTAGAGTTGTGTATTTTACAAGACCATTTAATAAACTCGGAGAACCAGAAAAGTTTCCAGGCACAGATGAAAAGACTCTGACCTCTCTTTTCTGGTTTTTCTAGTTTTATCACCCAAACTATTACCTCCTCCTGCAAACCTTAGCTTCCTGACACACCTAGGTACATTTTATGTTCACTTAAACCTATGTAGATTGAACAGACTTACTCCAAATCCAGACTCACATAACAAAGGAGGATTGGGCCAAGAATGTAATTTAGCTATCAGTTTCATAATTTCTAAAGTGAGTGCTGTTCTAGCTTAAGCATAAAAAGTAACTAATACATAATAACCAGGATGGTATCAATTTTTTCCTGTAGCAGTCTACATAGCATATGAAAGCACTGGAGCCACAAAAGCTTACACAGTAACGAGGTTTTGTTTATAGCATTAGGAATCTTAGGAAGTGAATAACAAAAGGAGAACCTGTAGTTTAGACTTAGGCATATAATGTAATCTCCTTACATTTTTGTCCCTTTAACAAAACTCAAACTTGAATCCTACTGTAAATATTTACGCACGTGCTTCAAGTAACATATATTTTGTAGAAATCAGTCTAATCACCAGCAGAAATCTAAGTATGCTGCAGAATAAGGCCTAAAAGAATCAAGTAAATAAACCTAAAACCAACAATACACGAGACATCTTAAAAATAGAAAATTTGGATCCCATAACATGTCTTGTGAAAGAAAACATCCCACATCACTAGCTCGTATAAAGCCCACACCACAAGGAAAACCAGGACAGCGTTTATTATTTATTTTACAGAACTGATTTACTACATGTGCATTGTACAAACAACTTACTTAAACTGTTATGACTTTGCTTTTATTTCAAGTTTCAGCCGTTGCAGTTCAGACTCTTGTCCTTGGTTCTTTAAACCATCACACGTTCTTTATAAGAGATAACGTTGTTACCTAAGAAATAAACAGAATTGTAATTTGAAAGCTTGATAGCAAAAGCATGCATTTATTTCTTGTAATCCAAGATATGACTTGACCATCAACACACAAGTTAAAATACCTAAATCATTCGGATGTTGTGTCATGAAAGGAATTGATTTGCTCATGGCTCCTCAACCAAGTCCTAATAACTTTCTTCACAAATAAGCAGTGATCAATTTGCCAAAACTACTTGTTTCCAAAATGCAGTGACACTAAATATTTTATCTCACTGCCAGTGTGCATTGACATTTTGAATGTTAAATCAAATGCTACAGCAGGCCTAAAAAGCCTATTTTCCCCACAAAAGCACACTCCAAACACCTGCCATTAGATTATATGCCATTCACTACCTAACAGCCAGGGCCCTCCTCCAGCCCCACCTCACCCTGTTCTCTGCTAATACTTACACCACAGGGAATTTGTTTATAGTTCATGTTTCCCAGAAAGAGCCATTAAACACACAATTCCTGTTTCACAGGAGTACTATGATCCCTCACAGGATCAGGATTATTCCTGTGCTAACTGTAGCCCTGTGCCCAGCAAACTGGGTATCTTAAGGACTGAGATGCTGAGTAACCATCAAGTAGCACAACCGGTGCCGTCCTTGTCTAGCCGTGGGTGCAGCTCCAAAGGGAATTTTAGGAACAATTACAGGCAAAGTTGGTAACCCATCATAAATATTACTGTATTATGAGCTAGCAGCCTATAAATCCCCTCTCAGTGGCCTATCCCTATGGGAAAGGGCATACAAGCCTCCATATGGTGGTGATATATCATAGCATTTTTTTTAAAAGCGTACTATAACTCGGACTTATTTACTGTTCTCTCTCTTCGTATCTGTAAACAAAGAGAAGCTTAAAAGGTTACATTCCTTCCTACTCCTTGCTATGTTATTTAAACCAAACTAAAAGTTTAGCCACATAAATGTCTGTCATCTGTACTTAATTCTTGGTACTTTCTCTTTTTTCTCTTTCTTCAGAAAATTAAATACCCAGATGTGTCTGACTAAATAAAAAGGAGGCTGAATTATCTCATTTTTTCTGCCAAAGTAGAAGAAATAATGACAGCTAAGAATAAGGGGAGAATCTTAAAAAATAAAGTAACTACAAAAAAGTTAAGCATGCTGAACATTAACCATATCCTAGAAAGGTTTCCTCTATCCATCATCAAACATAACAAAGCACAAAATAAACTCAGATACCATTTACTTTTGGTTTAATTCATAAAAGCTTTAACTTATAAAAGAATTCAAAGGACATCAGCCAATTTGTACAAATCGTATCTAGGAAAAGAGGCATATAAAAAGCTGTTTGAACATGTCTTAAGAAATAAAAACAAATTATTCCATTTTTCTCTTTTCTTTCTTCCCAATTCTCCAATACAGTCACAAAGGTTCAAAAGAAAAATGGCTGATAATAATCAAATGAAAATAATGGGACATATTCAATCGCCACTTCCTTTCTTCAAAGTAAACCATTCGCTCTTCAATTTATTATTCCCTCTTAATTCAATATAGTGAGGAAACAGCAGCAATTCACTAGAACAACAACAGACACAAGAATCATAGAAAAATTCAGATCGGAAGGTACATCAAGGGCTCTAATCCAACCTCCTGTTCAAAGCAGGGTCAGCTCTGAGGTCAGACCAGGTTGATCCAGCCAAAGTCCTGAAAACCCCCAAGAATGAAGACTGCACAGCCTCTCCAGGCAGCCTATTCTGCTGCCTGACTGTCCTCAGGATGGAAAAGTTGTTCCTTATACCCAGCCTGAACCTCTCATTTCGATTTATGCCCTCTTATGCCACTGTAAAAAGTCTGGCTCCATCGCCTCAATAATCTCCTTGTACATTGGCCAAGAAGGCCAACAGCATCCTGGCCTGCATCAGCAACAGTTTGGCCAGCAGGACCAGGAAAGTTATTTTACCCCTGGACTGGGCACTGTTGAGGCCGTGCCTCAAGGACTGTGGTCAGTTTTGGGCCCCTCACGCCAAGAAGGACAAGGAGGTGCTGGAGCGTGTCCAGAGAAGGGTAACGGAGCTGGGAAGGGTCTAGAAAACAAGTCTTATGAGGAATGGCTGAGGGAATTGAGTTGTTTAGTCTGGAGAAGAGGCTAAGGGGAGACCTTCTGGCTCTCTCCAACTCCCTGAAAGGAGGGTGTGGAGAGGTGGGGGTGGGTCTGTTCAACCAAGGAACAAGCGACAGGACAAGAGAAAACGGCCTCAAGTTACCCCAAGGGCAGCTGAGATTGGACAGGGACCCGCGGGGCAGCCGCACAGCTCTCCCCTCGCACCGCCTGAGCCACAGGCACCGCGCGAACCGCAAGCGCCAAGGCTGGGCAGGACCCGCGCAGCGCC